>NW_010564010.1:27297-49688 GCF_000687285.1 Phaethon lepturus
AAAAGGGTATAGATTTAATGGAGAGTTCAGGAATTGGCTCTAATTGTACAAGCCGGTTCAACCAAACCGAATTAAACAAAACTGCATCATTCACCACCATGTCATACAGAAAAGTCCCAGAAAAATAGCATCTTGTCTTGCAGAACTATGATAGCAGGAAGAAGACATCAGTTTGTGCATTGAGACAAGAAGTTGTTAGGGGTATAATACAGTTTGGTGTTAAAAAGCAAGTGACAACTTAATTCCAAAAGGAAGAGTTACCTTCTGGGGGAGTTGCAACACTGCTCCCAAGTCCCAAAATAGCAATACTGTGATTCCTTGGTTCCAGCATCATTGCCAACTCTTCTCCTCTTTCCCAGTGTGGTACTTTCACAGGCTCCAGATGCACATTTTCCAGCCCATCCTCCTGCAGGGCACGGAACATATACTTGATGGCTGCATCTAGATTTTTCGAACCGCTAAGTCTAGGTCCTATGGTATCAGCAAAAACCGCTAATCTTTCATAGGATCTGTTCTGAGCTTTTCCATAAACAGCAAGATCAATAATAGCTTTAGCAATATCAGTATATCCAGCTATCTCATTTTTAATGTCTTCAAACTTTTTTGTGTAACTGTCATCTCTTCTCAAAGATTTCCCAGCATACTGTGGTAATAAATTAATGAAAAATATTACGAGTATGTACTTCATTTTTTCTTTTTTTTCTTTTCCACAGATGGCCTGTTGAAGAGACAAAAAGAAAAAAAAGATATTAAAAAAATCATACAGCTATCAGCAATACTTTTTGTTATTTAGATTGGCAGGCAGACCAAACTGAAAAGAAATCAGTTTATCATGAAAATGCTTTGATCAGAACTGGCAGGAAAGTAAACTTAACTTGGGAGACACAATTATTGAAAGCAAATGAAAAAGATACTTAGACCACTGGACAAAATCTTTGTTGTGGTCTTCAGAAACATCCTTGGAATGCTGCATCTCTTTAAATAATCACATCCTTCACTGAATCAAAACCCAGGGCTGCTCCCATCCAGGATGAGCTTTGCATCTCCTTTCTGTTAGGAGCAGGATTTGCCATAACTGCCAAAACAAATGTCTTCACACAAAACATCTGGACAAAAAAAACTTCTTAAACCATTCATGAATAAAAGTGCTTCCTAATCTCTATCTTCACAATCAGGAATACACTTTCTCTGACAAAGTCAGAGTAACTTAGATCCAATGCTCCCAGGAAGAAAGTATGAATTTCTTCATTGCATAAATCCATGACTACCAAACAAACACCATTTCTTATTAACTGGTATGTCTCTTAAGCATTGACTTCAGCAGCACTGTAGTGACGTGCAGCACCAGGGGTGCTGATCCTGTGTTGAATACCAAGAGTTATCTTTGTTAACACTCTATAGTTTATCCATTTTACCATTAAAAGTTTTCATTTTTAAGACCTTACAAATTTTCAATCCCATAAAAGCGACACTTTGTCAATACTACTAATCGAACTGACAAAAAAAACCTCTGGAATCTAGTTGGAATAGTTGTCAAACTCTTTCATAACATAGGAAGTATGATTATCCAAGCCCAAAATACAAAGGTCTTTATTGATACACACAAAATGAGATGTAATTGTTTCATTTGCCTTTGAATTTAAATCAGGCTGCAATTTGAATGATAAAAATTAGCAATAAGAAATAAGGCCTTTAAATCAGCTCTATAGCTGCAGTTATTATGAGACTTAAAAAAATAGTGATTAGTTACAGTCAAGTGAAGAGACAGTTACTGCTACCTCAAAAAGATTTTGGTTCAGCACTTTTTCCATTTTCATGGACTTTCATGGAAATACTGATATTTTTTGAAAAGAATGCAATTTGCCTTAAAAATAGTAATACAAAAGACAAATGTTAGCCTCCACTCAACAAAATATGTTTGTCTTGGAAACAATTGTTCTACAAATAGCAAAGGCCTAATTAGTTGGCTAATATGGATATAATATGAGTAAATCAGACCTGCACGGCAGAAGTATTACTAAAAGCTTTTGCTGCTAAGATTTCTACATTATGCTTCTTCCTTCTTTGTATTTACTTAGTACTTCTGAAGAGTTATACTCCTCATTTTATACTCACTGACTTGAGGAATCATGACAACATACTCACCTTGTATTTTTGGTTCATGATGTTATATGCATACAGTGCCAGTACAAAGGTAGGAGGGAGGGTAAGAGTGTATGTGCACATATATACACATGTATTGACATATATTATAACCACATATGAAATTCACATGCAAAATACAAAAAATCCTCCTTTATTTGCAGACAATTGCACACTACAGGAGCTTTAATTAAGTATCAATACTCGGTCATTTTATGGAGTACACAAATTTTGCAATAACCAAATAGCTTTGTAAATCATACAGTGGTCTACGGCTCAATGTCCAGATGGAGATCGGTGATGAGTGGCGTCCCTCAGGGGTCTGTATTGGGACCAATACTCTTTAATATCTTCATCAATGACATAGACAGTGGGATCAAGTGCCCCCTCAGCAAGTCTGCAGATGACACCAAGCTGAGTGGTATGGTTGACACACTGGAGGGACGAGACACAGAAATCACAGAAATCACAGAAACACTAGGTTGGAAAGGACCTTCAAGATCATCAAGTCCAACCATTAATCCAGCGCCACCATGTCCCCTAGACCATGTCCTGACACCATCCAGAGGGACCCAGACAAGCTCAGGGAATGGGCCCATGTGAATCTCATGAGGTTCAACAAGGCCAAGTGCAGGGTCCTGCACCTGGATAGAGGCAACACCCAGTATCAATACAGGCTGAGGGATGAAGGGATTGACAGCAGCCCTGCCAAGAAAGACTTGGGAGTACTGGTGGATGAAAAGCTGGACATGAGCCGGCAATTTGCGCTCACAGCCCAGAGGGCCAAGGATATCCTGGGCTGCATCCAAAGCAGTGCGGTGGTCAAGGGAGGGGATTCTGCCCCTCTACTCCACTCTGGTGAGACCCCACCTGGAGTGCTGCATCCAGCTCTGGAGCCCTCAGCACAGAAAAGACATGGACCTGTTGGAGAAGGTCCAAAGGAGGGTCACCAAAATGATCAAAGGGATGGAACACCTCTCCTGTGAGGACAGGCTGAGAGAGTTGTGGTTGTTCAGCCCGGAGAAGAGAGGGCTTCAGGAAGACCTTATTGCAGCCTTCCAGTACTTAAAGGGGGCTTATAAGAAAGACAGGACCTGTATCAGGCCTGTAGTAATAGGACAAGGGGTAACGGTTTTAAACTAAAAGAAGGTAGATTTCAACCAGATAGAAGGAAAAAATTTTTCCCAATGAGGGTGGTGAGGCCCTGGAACAAGTTGCTCAAAGATGTGGTAGATGCCCCATCCCTGGCAACATTCAAGGTCAAGTTGGACGGGGCTCTGAGAAACCTGATTTAGTGGAAGATGTCCCTGCTCACTGCAGGCGGGTGGGACTAGATGACCTTTAAAGGTCTCCTCCAACCCAAATTATTCTATGATTCTATGATTCTAACTCCTTGTATTTGTTCCCCATGTTGAGTATATTAGCGTACAGGCACTTAGAAGCATGGATTCATCAACAGAAACAGAAGAGGCAACCCACAACATTTTTGTGAGAGCTGTCTGATCAGCTCTCAAGAAGGGTGGACGACGCACCAGGTGTGCATTCATAAGATGCCATCTGAAAGACTGTTCAATGCAGAATTAAGACACAGAAAGATGAAAAGATTAAACCACATTTCTAGGATCCATAAACCACCAGAAGAAAAAAAAAATCCACAAACAAGCCCACCAAAAAACACACACAAAATTTTTTGAGTCACCAGACCTAGCTAATATGCCAACCAGTACAAACTGCTAGCCGTTCATAGGTCTTTATGGGTCTTTTCATAAACAGCAAGTTAAACAATAGCTTTGGCAATGTAAGAATATTAAGTTATTCTCCTTACTATTCATATGTTCCCTAAACTTGAGATCAAGGCAGTAACAAATTCTTCACAGTGAAGTGTCATTTTCCCAAAAAAACCAACAAACTGTCTGTGGTTTCATCTATGAATGACAAATCTATCACAGAGATTTCCTCTCTCTCTGCGAGACAGACAGGGCAAAGGTCTTACACAATCACCATCAGAAGACTCTAGGGTTATGTTAGGACACTGACTGAGAACTGTAAAAAGCCTTTTATAGCCTGAGTTACTGTTTATTTGTGGTTATACTACACAGAGAGTATTGGTGTATTTTTATTGCTAAGCTCTGTACTTGCCCATGTTCCTTCCCTTTGGACCAGTTAATTACATGCTCATAGACATCCTCTGCTAGAGACATCAGTAATTTTCTCAGGATGACCATGCTCATGCTCTGATTTTTGCCAAGCTCATCATCCACAAAGAAGCAAGCAAGACAATCTGATTTCTGCCATAAGGCAAATTCTTGCTGAGTGGAATAAGACAACAACTTTGTAGAGTTAGTTTCAAAAACTTAAGGTTTGGGGTTTTGTTTGTTTAAGGTTTGCAAAATCTACCAGACAAAGTCGATACATGTAGTTGTTAAACAGAAAACACAAAGGGATTGTTTAATTAGCATTGGCAACCTCAGAGAGCCCCCAGCTACGAACTTAATGCATTTTTTTCAATGGAGAAATGAAACCACGGTTCTCACATTTCCTTTAACTAAGAAATTCTTCCTTTGCTCTTCCTGGACTCATTCAAAACCAGCAGCATCCTCACTCTAAAAGCTGCCCAAGAGGAGCTGCATTTAAGAGCCTCACTTTTCCCAGGAATTTCCTACTGAACGCTGAGAACAAGACATGTTTCCACAGCTTCTGTGGATGTAACATACTCCCACCACTCATGGTGTTTCGCTATCTGCCATTGTGTTGTAAAAGGAGTGTCACTAAATTCAAGCCCTGGGAAAGGACACAAGAATGGGAATGTAATTTATTGTGCTTTCCTTGAACAGTCCAGCATAATCTAGCCAAAAACTAGCAGCATTCAGAAATAATTCCCTGCTAGGTAAAGTAACGTCAAACTCACTTGGACTGCAATACAGGAATCACTCCACTGCTAATTCAGGGAAAGAATAGTACATCTGTTGTCCCAGTCTCTGCAACATTACGTTTATCACCCCAGTGAATCATCTGGGAAAAGAGACTACTGATTTTTGCACATCTCACTAGTTAGATTTAGCAAATAAACATCACGGTGCCAGCCAAATTAAAAAAATAGGACTGTCACAATTGTTCAATGCATTTAATGATTCACTGAATTCCTTCAGTAACAGTTTAGAGCAAAACGAGATAGGAAGAAAACACACTTTCAGGAAGTACAGTCCTTTCTCCTGGCCATATTAATGCATCTCATTCCATGGCTCTTCAGTACAAACTAACTACTTTCTAAACTAGTGATAAGAATCTGTGATTCCCTTTGCCCTTCCAAGCGGCAAGAATGCTCATCAGAAGGTTACAGTCCCTTTATTTTAATTCTCTGACCCTATAAATCTTGCATGCATGGAAAGGACACAGAATGGTCCCATTCCAGCCTTGCCTGCAGCCTCATGTTTAGGATATTCTCCTAAAAAGCAAAGCTCTCAAGAGCATGTAAAAACCTACAACTCCCACCTTTCACTTCTTCAAAGGGACTTCTAATCACTGGCATATTAGGCAAAAAGTGTGAGCTACCATTGCTCCTCTTCCCATTTTGAGCAGAACTGAAAGTCATTCACATACTAGACACTGCGTGTTTATGCCAGGCGAATTTGGTCTCTTCAGAAACTTCAGTATGGCTCAGGGCTTAATCTTCTCCAGCTTAAAGGGTTACGTAGGCTCTCAGCTTTCCAAAGACAAGGAAACCATGGAAACTCTGTGGTCCAAAATAAATACAAAGCTAAAAGGCAGTAATATAAAACAGTTCCAGTTCTTTTAGCTTCAGGTGGAGTGGATAGTGGGCACCCAGCCAAGGCAGTACCTGGATCTATATACAGAAGGAAGGACACGGTCTGAAAATGGTCCATAGAAGAGAGAGATTTCTTCCTGCAAAATCCTAGCAGAACATTTCAGAGCAAAAGTCTGGAACAAGGAAGACACTCTCAATGAAAGAAAACCAGGTTAGGGAACACTTAAAGAAACTGGACATATATAAATCCATGGAGCCTGAAGGGCTGCACCCACAAGTGCTGAGAGAGCTGGCTGATGTCATTGTGAGTCCACTCTCAATTATCTTTGAACAGTCCTGTCACTCCCATCTTCAAGAAGTGCAAGCTGGAAGATGTGGGGAACTACAGGCCAGTCAGCCTCACCACAATCCCTAGCAATGTGACAGGAGAAAATGCTCCTGGTAATTATTTCCAAACATATGAAGGATAAGAAGGTGACTCAGAATAGTTAGCATGGATTTACCAAGGGGAAATCATGCTTAATCAACTCGATGATAGCCTTCTAGGACAAAATGACTGGCTTGGTAGATGAGAGGAGAGCAATGGATGTTGTCTACCTTGACATTAGTATGGCTTTTAGCACTGTCCCCCATAAGATCTTCTTAGGAAAGCTGGTGAAGTATGGGCTGGATGAGCAGATAGTGAGGTGGACTGAAAACCAGCTGAACAGCGGGGCTCCAAGGTTTTTGATTATTGGCAAGACATGTAGTTGGTGGTGTGCCCTAGAAGTCTACTTGGTCCAATACTCTTCAACATCCTCATTAATAATCTGGATAATTGGACAGAGTGCAGCCTCAATAGATTTGCAGATGATATGAAGTTAGGAGGAGTGGCTGACATACATGACGGTTGTGCTGCCACTCAGAATGAATGGACAAATAGGCAGGCAGGAACCTTAGGAAGTTCAACAACGAGAAATTAGAAGTCCAGCATCTGGAAAGGACTAACCCTCATGCACCAAGACAGGTGAGGGGACACCTCGTTGGAAGGCTGCTTGGCAGAGAAAGATTGCGGGGGTCTTGGTGGACAAGCTGAGCATGAGTCAGCAATCCAACCTCTTGGCGAGACCAACAGCCTGGTGGGCTGCATTAGGAGTGTTGCCAGCAGCTGAAGGGAGGTGATCCTTCCCCTCTTCTCAGCACTGGTGAGGCCACACCTGGAGTACCTATCCATTTCTGGGCCCCCCAGTACAAGAGAGACATGGACATACTAGAGAGAGTCCATTAAGGGCCATGAATATGATTAAGGGACTGGAGTCTCCTCTGAGGAGAGGCTGAGAGAGCTGGAACTGTTCAGCCTGGAGAAGAAATTACTCAGGAGGGACTTCATCAATTGGTTTAAACACCCGATGAGAGGAATGAAGAAGACAGAGTCAGGCTCTTTTCAGTGGTGCCCACCAACAGAACAAGAGGCAATGGGCACAAATTGAAACACATGAAATTGCATCTGAACACAAGAATGCACTTTTTTACCATGAGGGTCATCAAACAGTGGAACAGGTTGCCCAGAGAGGTTGTGAAGTGTCCATATGGGGAGATATTCAAAACCTGACTGGGCATGGGCCTGGGCAACCTGCTGCAGCTGACCCTGCTTAAACAGGCAGTTTGGACTAGATGACCTCAAAAGATGTCTTACAACCTAAGTCTGTGATTCAGAATATGAAAAGAAGCCATAAACACAAGCTGAAAGGATTAAAAAAAAATCAAAGGAGAAAGGTCCTAGGTATGCAGAAGAAAAAGAGAAACTGAAGGCAGGAAATAGGTCTTTTCCATCTCCAATGAGTAGTATAAGAGAATGAAATGTACAGCACAATCCTATGTTGGTAGTGCAGATGGTGTCATAAGAAAGTATGTTTAATAGTCACTAAGCAGCTACTTTAAGGACACTTCCACCTACTGTCTGATCCATTTGTCCGTAGCTAACTACTGTCTTTGATACTAAAGGGTAAGATTATTGGTTTCTTCATCTTTTATGGTGCCCTTATATAAAAAAGTTTTAGCACATACAGTCTGTAACCAGGCTAACTGGTGTTACCATCATTAAAATAATTACAATATACATTACTTAAACATAACAGATGGAAAAGAATGAGAGAAAGAGGATAAAAAAACCTCTCAGATGAGAACACTGTCTACAGCAATCAGATAACTGAAAGAGGAGCAGAGGGAATAGAAATAGGATAAACAAAGCTAGAGCAATGCTGTTTCTCCAATGTGGTAAAGTTTTCCCAAAATCCCAGTTGAAAATACAGACAAAAGGATACAGAGAGTTCACAAGAGTCATGGTTATGGGAAATGAGGAAAGAAAACAATAAATTGATGATATTAACCATTTAATTACTAGAGATCTGCTAAATCTGCAGAGTATGTATCACTTTCCTAACCATGTACCATTTGATTTTCCTCCAAGGAATGTAGGAAATCTTGAAATCACACAGTGATTTTGATAACATTAGAATAGACTGAAAAGCCCCAGGGTAACAAACTCACATGCTGCAGAGTGATGTCTGATACATTTAATAGAATCTGAAAGAAAGTTTGTTGTGACAGCTGTGGAGTAGGATGGCTGGAAGGCTAGGTGGACTTGCAAAATGAGGAGGAGATTTCTGCCTAAAAATAAAGTCATAGAATTCTTCCATCACTTAGAAAGATAAGGGGGGGCGGGGGGAAAGCTTTATGATCTTAAAGAGAGAAGCAGAAAAGCAGACATTCCTCAAAGACTGCTCTTCCAGAATTGTCAAGATTCCTCATCTGGGAGAACATTTATCAGTTAGAAAATCTTGGCCTTGGGATCACTCACAATCAAAGTTATCATTTACATTACAAAATCCTTAAAATGAGCCTTTTTACATCTAAAGCTAAGGAAAGGAAGAGTACAACACAATATGGATACAAGACTGAATACAACATGAAATCTTATTACTTGGACCAAAAGGCCTAAAATGCCAGAGGAAACCAAATCATGAGCTGTTTACCTTTACCAACTTCAGAAGAATTATCTTTATTTGCTACAACTGAAGATATGTGCTGAAATCCTTGAGAAGGTGTGACCTAGAAGTCTATGACCATATATGCCCAGGTAGTGATACTGACTTATGTGGACAGAATAGGAAATGAAATGTTTGAAGAAGGCTAAGAATTAAAACAGAGGAAGTCCAAATGTGCCCAGAGACATTGCAGTCATAGCTCCCCATTTGGCAAAAGAAAAAGTTCATACCCTATTTTTACTCAGTATCATGGAAGTACTATAGCTTAACATAGGAAGGAAGCAGTAAAAGGAACCCCACTTAACTCTTTCTTCACCTGCAAGCCTCAGAATAGTAACAGGCTAACTTGATATGATCTTAGTCAGTAGCTGCAGCTAAAACGGAAGGCAGTAATCCTTAAATCATACCATAATCCACGTACAGAGTACTGTATCAGTGAAGCTACAGAAATGATCGGTCTGCTACTTCCCTAAGCAATGACAGGCACGACAAAAATTAAGCAAAAAGAAAAAAAAAGACGACTTTACCACCAAAGAATGCCTAGGCCACATAGCAGCAGATATTACTCTTCATGAGCATTCAAAATACAAACAGTTCTCAAAAGGGAGTACACTATCTTTTCAGAGGCAAAAGACAGGTATTCAGCGGGATTTTTAGATGAGAACAACTGAACAGAAGATATTCAATGAAAGAATGGCAGTTAGGAAAAAATTACACAGAAATACACAATGTTGTTCATATTACAATGAATGCCAAAGTACATAGCCAATGCCAGCTGATGGTGTTGAAAGGCAACTGTGGGGTGGGAGGGCAGGAAAGATTATTTTGGACAATTAAATCAAAACATAACAGAATAGGGCTGCAATTATATTATTTGGTATTTCTATGCTCAGCTTTGATGACACTTCCTAACTATTGCTCTAGTGTAAAAAACACGACAGGTTGCCTCCAGACATAGAAAGACTGGCTTATGAAAAAAACAAATATATTCACACACACACATTCTGAGACAAAACATTAGCAGCCTCTTACTAATTTAAGGAACCTTTCTTGATTGTAAAGGCCCTTGGGATAGACACACATCTTGTATCTTTTCATGAAATTCATACAGAATTGAGACACAAACTCTTCAGAACCACATATTGTTCTTTGAGCCTTTCCTATAGCAGAAAAGCAGCCCCTTTTTATTGAGGCAATACAAACAAAGAAATCTTCTCTTACAACCTCTTCTGTATTTTCTGGATTTTTTTTCACTTGAGATGAATTAGGCTATGGAAAAGAATGAATTGCCCAAGAGAGAGAAACATGAGGCCACAAATTAAGGGGCACCAAAGACAAGAATTGCTGGTAAGGTCCCATACTTAAACATCTATCACCCAAAACTCTAAACCAAGTTTCTTTTTGAAAACACGTTCAACAAGACATGTTATGTCCTGTACTTACAGTTAAATTATTCCTGCAATTCTGATGCTAAATATTTTCTTTATGAGTTTTTACTGAAAGTCAGCAGATTGCATCGGGCCAAAGGATAAAGCCTATCTTCATACCATGATAAAGCTTGAAACAGAAAGTAGGAGCTATGATATCCATATATATGGCAATCCATATCTCTGGATAGAAAAATCTGCTAAAGCTGATGGATGGACATGGTAACAGGAGCAAACCAAGTTTCATTAACAACAGTCAGTGCATGACTCTCACTTGTCGCAAGTTGGTCGGCCACCCCTGTGAAAGCTGAAAGCCATCAAAATGCCAAGTATGTGGCACTCGCAGGCACTTCTTGGTGCTCTTCCAAGCAGCATTCCAGCAGAAGGCTGTTCAGTCCTGCAGAATATATGTATGCTTTATGTTGCTCCAGATTTTGGCCAGAAAACACAAATACTTTGAGTGTCTCCTTCCAATAATTAAATCTCAGTTTGACAGGTGACTATACACTACTAAGGGTTGGGATATTTGCCAAAATGAATGACCAAAATAAGTAACCTGGGTTACTAACTATGTTATGGAGTGCAACAGGCCAAGTTTTCTGATAAAGTGACCTGTCTGGCTTTAACAAAGATTACGCCAGATGATAATCTTACCTACATATATCATATACCACTCTAGAATTATAAACTCTTAGGTTAATTACTTAACATTTCCATACATGACAAGAATAATATTCCTCTATGACCACACAAAGGATTTTTTGCTTTGTATGTGGAACAAACTTTTTCATTTTAAGTCAACAAGTTCAGAGAAAAGTTATGCACGTTATTAAAAGCTTCAAAGAAAAAGACCAAAAAAGGCAAGACTAACATTTCCTAAAGTATCCAACCATTTTAACTATTTTATTCTATACACCTATAATCTAATTTTACAGACTACAAGTAAAACCACAATTCCAAATTACGTCAATAATCATTCACCATTGCTGAATATGAGGAGATATTTAAGAATATTTATAAGTAAAATTTCCAGATTAAACTAACTAACTTTTCTGAATATTATTTTTATTTGTAAAGGTATGTTCCTCATACTGCTAGTATCAACATTCAAGTTGTTTTGTGAAGCTAAGAAATCTCGTAAACATATTGCTAACTTGTTAAGAAAACTGATATTCTAGTCATTTGCCTCCTTACTGTAAAATATGGCTACTGAGCCTTCCCTTTCCAGAGCAACAAATGATGAACTTGTAAATAAAGCTGTATGAAAAAGGCACAGCATCAAGAATTCCTCAATACAATTGACAGAAAAATGATCTTTAGGATGCACACATTCCTTTACTTACATTAAGGGCGGGAAAGGATATTAATTTCAATGAGATATGTTACGAATTATGTCGTTTACAATTTCGTCATGTTCACTAGGGCATAATACTGCTACTCAAATATCATACTGTGTTCCAACATATCAACGTCAGAAACAAATTGCTACAGCTCAGTGGCAATATACAGTTGGGGCCACCATCCCACCGCAGACTGCACTGCAACGTACAACCAAAAGCAAGCTTTAAAAGTTTAAACATAAAGAACCAAGGCAAGGAACAGACTGTAAACAAGATAAATACACTTTACTTAAAAAGCATGACAGAAAATCGGTTTTCAGACAATTTTGAGAAATAAATTTGCAAAACTGGACCTCCTTCTGATGTTGAGGAAAGCTCCAACACCATTTCTTCATCAAAGCTGCACTCCCCAGTGCAGCACACATTTGATCATGGAGCACTATACCTACCATGTATAAGGCGTTTCTGATTCTGCATTTAACTTCTAATTACTTTTTACTGCCATTTAAGAGACAAAAAATTATCAAACAATTTTGCTATTGCAGGAGAAAAAAAGTCAGTTATGACAGCAGACGTCTATCAGTATTAATATTTTTTTTGTTCAAGTGGCAGTCAACAGTCCCAGTTAAGATTAGGGTCCACAGTGCTGCCCACTACACAGATACACTGAGACAAACATGCCTTTAGGGCCTTACAACTATAGACAGACAAAATGGATAAACAATTGGAAGAGGAGGGACCCAGAAGAGGAGGGACCCAGAAGTGACATGTCCAAAGGATTCACTTGCCACATGAAAGACATTTCAATTACCATGACCACTCAGTCCCTTTCTTCTGACACTACCATGAAGAGCCGGTCAAAAGCTTGCTGCAGTCAAGCAAATGGTCATATTACAAAAAGTCAGCTGGAAATCAAAGTGAAAAAACCACCAAAACCAACAACAAAAAAACCCAGAAGAACATACCAAAGACTAAACACATCGATTATATAGAGAGGGCAGTGACAAATGCTGACACCAATGAGTCTGGGTAAGACAATTCCTATTTTTCTGAGCCATGCAATTCTACTTTCAAATATGAATTTTTAAAGATGTGTTTAAGTTGTGCTGGTATTTTTTTAATAGAGGATAGCAAAATAGTTATAAACATAAACAATTACCATATCTGATATACTAGTAATGAAGATCTGAAAATGTCTGTTCTCAATTTATTTTTGTTCACACACTAACACAGCTGGCATGTTTCTATCCAGAATCCTCATGCAGTGACTCAGAAGATCCATCATGCAGGTAACTTGTGAAATAGCTTACACTGAGCTGCTATAGGTTAGCAAACCTTAGATAAGTATCAACAATTTTCTGTGTAGACAAAATTTCTGCTTGCGAAAATATGTATAGGGAAGCCTAGATGTATAAAATTTTCATGTGAAAGCACCTCAATGCAAAATTTAAAGTTAATTTTGAATACTTTGTTGTTAAACATATACCTTGCTACTACCAGCTACAGTATCTTACAGGTCCTTTGTTTTTTAATGGGAAAGAGGTGCACACTGCTGAGAACTAAAGAACAACCGACACCTGAATGAACACCAATTTCTTAATACCTTTCAATGAATTACCATTCTAACCACATGGCTGAAAGGAAGAAACTTCTCTCTAAAGCAGTGAAAAAGTGACACCATAAACCTGAGCAGATGTTCAAAGTGGACTCAAGTCTAAAGCACCTTTTAGAGGACTGTGTTTATTTCTTAATATCAGTGTCAGTATCATAGAAGCATAACCAGGAAAAGTAGCTGTATTAGCAATTTATATGTTTAGTAAGATACTTATACAGTGAATTATCTACAAAGCTAAATATAGAGTATTACTGTAACTATAGTTTTCAGGTTCAGGAGTATTAGCCATTGCCCTTGATCAGCATTTTTCAAGAGACCTGAAGCCGACAGTTTCCAGAAAGTTTTTTGGTTTGGTTTTTTTTTTAATTTTTCATCAGGGAAAGTCTCTAGAAAAAGGTAAAAAAAGAACATAATAGAATAGAACAGAACAGATTTTAGGTAATGTTGTTAATATAGATAACTATCCAAGAAAAAATAAATGCCTTATTCTTGCACACCTATACCTTCAGAGATATCATGGAACATACATGCAAAAATACCAACAGCAGCTTCAGAATAAATGAAAAAAGTACCACTGCCAAAACATATTCAGGAGCTACAGTGGAGACAGCTTTCCAAAACAGCAAAAAAATATTTGTGAGAAGGAAGGCAGTTTAAGGAACTGAAAACTCCATTTTCTCAATACAATTATTGTCTGAATCTCATGGTATTAGAAAAACAAATGGAGATTCATCCTTTAAAATCCTCACAGGTTCTTTGTTCTAGCTGCCAAACCACCCATGGTACCATTTGGTTGACCCAGGTGCTTAATAGGGTCCTGAATGTGACAATACAAAAGCTGATACTGTACTTGAGTGTCATGTTAGGGAAGATACCGGCTTTGGCAAACATAAGCTGACTAGGTATACATGTATGTCGTTTTCCAGCGCACATTTTACAGCATCTATAACACTATTAAAGATGGAATGTGATCGACCCTCGCTCTGCAAATATTATGTTAAGACATCTCTCTGTCTTTGCACTGAGATGATTCTGATACTGCCCTTGAACAATGCTTCTCAGAGATTATATATACTATGCCAAGAAAGTATAAGAGGTAAGAAAACAGCCAAAAGTTTCCTCCTAACTCTTAAACAGTTCTGCACCGTTCAGACTGCGTAAGGCAAAGCTGACACACAGGTGTCAGCCCTCAAATTCTACAGAAGTTTTTACACTGGTAGTCTTTGAGAAAACCAGTTCACCACCGCTGCCATGAACACACCAGGCCCAGGTGAGTGACTCAGGATGCACACAGGGACTTCAGCCAAGCCACAGCCCAGAAAGCCCACAGCTCCATTTCCAGACTGCAGTTGCTCACCCTATCCTTCTGCTATTGCACATGACAGTCACAAGCTCTTTCTGGGTCTGCTGGAGGAGTTACAATAAGAACACAATAAGAAGTGAAGCTATTTAGACACACTTTAAATTGTTATTTAGGTACAGTGTTATGCAACTCAGCAGGGACTCCTTGTATTAGGACACTGCTGGCTTTTATCCTGCCTGTTAAGTAGCCCTCTGCAAGCACAGTTTTGGGAACGTCATCTTTAAGTGTTTCTAGTCACAAGACCAATCATCAAGGTGACAAAAGCTTGCAGAATCAACCCACTTAGAGCACTTTACTTTGATTTAGCTATAAATGGTGACTTTTAAAACACACATTCGCCTTATCATAATTGCATAAAATTCAGAGGGCTTTATCGACAGCATGAGTAGAGAGACTATTTAACATTTGGGGCTCTAGCATTACTTGTGTGAGGAAAAAATGGAGCCTCTACCTCCTTCCATGAATCCAGGTGTTACAAACTTCAGTTTCTTCATTAATTAAATGCAATTCCAAATTAAAATTAAACTGGTATTGGAGGATCACTTACACTTGGTTTTGATTTTATCGCATATATCAGCTGGCAAGCAGGGGCAACTGATGAGGTAGAGTTCACATAAACTTAAAACTGCTCCTTCATTCAGAAGCAGCCAAAAAGTCACCTTTGACTTCTTAATAAAGTGCTGTTCCTTTCAGGATGATGGTCTCGCCACATGTGCCCACTCTTCCGTGAGTTCCATATCAGGGTCACTCCTCAGCTCTTCTTTGAAACCGTTTGGAAGCCAGGCTGGGACACAAACAGTGCTTTGGGCAACGAATTACGTACCAGTCCTTCTCCCTGACGACAGCAACTTCCCAGTTATCCGTTGGAACGGATCTGATGGCAACAGTAATCCTACACCTCTTCATGTTTACCAACAAGTCCTACTTGTTGAGTACAAAATACTTAGCTATAACCACCTGGAGAGCAGGCAAGCTCAGGAAGAAACCTACATTTCTTAAGTTTACTATCCCATTTAATTCCTAGATTAAGGTTTTTTCTACAGCAAAGTTACCTTCTGCTTTCAGAAGAGCAGCTGAGCTTGCACAGACCACCACCCACAGTTGCAGCGATGCTTGCAGTTAACAGCTCAGCTGTTACCTCACCACAGCTGTAAATGTCTTCCAGGAAAAAAGCTCGTATTAGCTGGCTTTCAGCCTTCCTATGCCACTTGTCTGTAGGGACAGAAGATGTTAGCATGTTTCATTTTGATAATTTTGGGAGGTTGCATTAGACAGATGCCTATTCCACTTATTATCATTTATCCAGTGTGCATCTGTTTTTTTAGATACAGTTCACATACTGATAAGCTCCCAATAGTTATTTTTATATAACATTCTTCAAAGGAACTTTCCCATGCTCCCATTGCTGTCTGCATGCTGCTCAACCAGGCTGCACGTTTTGGGTTTTCAGAAAACAGTCATCCGAATACATCTAATTCTAATACCAACACACTGAGAGCAGAAGCAACGGAGAAGCGCCATGTCTTCCAGCATTATAACAATGAGGAAAAGCCAAAGAAGATAACGCAGCATGTGAAAGGGGAGAAAAAAATAGAAAATTTGACTACTACTCCCCCAAAACATAACTGCTCTGACTTTGGTAAACCCTTGAGATTTGCAGATGCATGATAGTAGGGCTTACAGGAGTGTGGTATGTAATGCCACATACATATGGCTGCACCATAATCACAGGAAAGTGACACTAGTTTAAAGAAAAAAAAACCCCACACAACTGAAAACGAGCATATAAACATCAGATATGCTTTAGAGAGACATATATGATGCGGTTTTTACCTGCTGGGTTCACCTCCTGAATTAAAGGCAGGGTCAGCAGAACAGGATTCACTTTGTACAGTGTTGTTTTTATGCTTCTACTTTAAACAAAACTTGCCATAAGATCTGGATTGAAGAAATGTAGGATATATCACTATTGATAATGATAGCTCCTCAAATAAGGCTTAAAACATGCATTGACTTCTTTCAGCCTAACAGCTTAAACCAGAAAGCAATTTTCACAAATTTGTTTCACAGATAACATCAGATGGGAGAGTAGGGGGGGGGGGGAATAATTTCTAGTCTTGCCAAAATTCCCATACTAGAGAAAGCATAAAGTCTTGTTCACTTATGAGCACAAAATACCTCACACTGTTGTGTCAGAAGGATTACCTTTACTCAAAACAAATATTCTGGGCCAAAAAATCAGACCTACTTTGAGCAATGAGAGAACTGCTAACCAAAACACCACTTAGCACTGGCAAATACATTTTTCTCTAGGGAAAAAGACTTGCGATTGAGTTTTCAGCTCATCTATTGCCAGATTCAAACACAAAAAGATAATCATACTATTCCGACTGCCTCTTTTTCCGAAGAAACAAAAAATTCATTGTCCCAGTCAAAATTTAGATGTCAGGCTGAAGATAGTTATCACCTGCTGTTAGCACCGCAAACTTTTAAGAGATGTTCTGACATGCAGCGTAAGCTGCTCTCTCCATGTTTCTTCCAGTTTGACCACTTTCTCCTCTCTCATCACCAGATTTGCTGGAACAGTCCAAAATCAGACAACTACTAAAAAGACCCATATCAGATACGCTAGGTTTAGCTATGCCAGGTCTTTTTAACAATCACAACTGTAGTGTATACCAGATAGCACTGCAAAGCAAGATGTATCTGCTGACTTGGGCAGCATCACTTGCTGGAAACAAGCATATCTGTCTTCATTCGGTTACTCTTTGAAGGGCAGCCACAGAGATATTCCTGCTCACTACCACAGCAAGTTTTCTCTTCAGCTATAAGAGTTAAATCCAAAATGAAGCATGAATCACAGACCTTAGCTGCAGTGGTAATGTGTATCAAAATCAGTAGGTGTATTTTACCAGCCTATGGAGTGAGCAACAGAAGATTTGGATCGATCGTGGCTTAAGTCCATATGGGTCCCAGCTATGGTGGCTCTGCCCTCCAAATTGCCATTCACTGGCACCAGAACCTCGTCCATACGGTCAGGCAGCAAGTTGGTTCTGGGAACCAATCAGTGAAAAACATTTATTCTTTGTTTGCAGAAATTAATCATGAGCATTAGTACCAGTAGGTTACTGCCAAAGAGAAAATGGGGATGTACTACTCGAAGGACGATTGGACTGCAGCAGTCCCCACAGCCTGAAGGGCAGACAGCTCTGCTCTTTCCACCTCTGCTACCTGGGTGAGAGCTGCTGGCCCAGGGGCAGGTGGGTGGCTGGGGTGGAAACTTCTGCAGCAGCTGCAGGTGAATTAGATTACGGCAGTAACTCAGAGCCTGCACAGAATTTTCCAAGCCTATTCTTGAGACTTTTTTGCTTACCCAACAACTATTTCAAGACAACCAAACTGAACAAGTAATTAATATCAAGTTGACTTTGATTTCCTTCTAGGATATCTCACAGTGCATCACTGAGGTAGAAATTGTCTGCTTTGTGTATTTTTCAGCAGCACTGAATATATTACCTGAGATTAGTAATGTACTTTTCTGCCTTATCTAGTTGTCATAACAGAAAATATTAATAGCCCATTGCAGTATATGATCAATCTTAAAGAAATTAGTAATTTACAATTCTTTTTGCTTCCAAAGCAATATAGAATTCCATTAAACTGAAGCTCCAAGAAGTGTTTTTGCAGTCTGCCATGGAAGAGCACTCATGTTTTATATGGGAGAACATGACCAGAGAGAGCACTAGAAATTGAGCCCTGTGATTCAGAACAGTAAAAATCAACAAGATCAGAAACACTAATCTCAAAACCTGTGGAGAGCAGAAGGAGAAACCATTACAGATAAATCAAAATTTATCCTTTGGTCTTCAGAAGTTACAGATAAAAAAAGTGGATGCTTTCCCAACAGAGTCTATTGTCTCAGATATCATTTTAAGGCTTCAAAAAAGCCCATTTCTTTCTCAAGAAGAATGCCAATGTCTATTGGCACATGCATAATATTACATAAGCCCCTTTTGTGCGGCTACTTGAAACACAAAATTACTTTCGACTCACTTGTCTCATGTAAATTCACAGTCAAGTGCTTCCTCTGGAAAAAAATAACACAAAAATTAAAGACACAGTGTATCAATATACATGTAGCAGATGAAAGCTAGAAAAAATTGGGAGAGGGCGGAAGAATGATCTCATTCCCTTTCATACAGAGTGTCCTAGCAGGAACTGTAAGGTTGCTACGTTTGAGTAAAAGATCAGACACCATAACCAGCAACTGGAGAAAAAAACCAACAAAACAAAACACACACATACTTAAAACCAGAACTGTTTTCTCACGTCAGTACTAAAACAGGCTTCACAAGGGCAACAACAATTCTCAGTTGCACAAAATGCTACATCTGTGGCCTCACAAAACAGGTTTGGGCAAATCCTGAGATGGTGGAAACTGTCACTGTTGTACTGAATGCAGGATGGTCACTCAAGCAAGTTTAAATAAATCTTAGTTGTTTGTATTTCCTATGAGGTAAGAAACATCTATGATAGGTGACCTGAGATTAACCTCCTCTCACTATAACATAAAGATCATTGATTTAATTTGTCTTAGAACATTAAGAATTGAGATAAATTTGACTGGAAGTTTTCTTTTCTAAAACAGCCTTAGAACCTTTTAAAGTCAGGTTTTAAGATCACAGGTCTTTTACCATACATTTTGCCAAAATACATAAACAACTTCTTAGACATGTATTTTAATCCATATGTCTGTTCATTAGATACTTCTACTGAATCCCTCTTTGGCAGCAACAGCATCAAAGGGATTTTCACGTTTCCTCTCACACCCACTGTGAAGAAAATTAATCAAACACATCTATATTAACCAGATTTAAGAGACTCTGAGAAATATTACTATTGCTAATACCAGGACAGAAAAAAAGAATCCAAATGAGCTGGGTGTCTCAATGCTCTCCATCACCAAAAAAAAAACCAAAAAAAAAAAAAGAGAGAGAAGGGAGAGAAGGAGGGAGAGAGGGAGAGAAGGAGGGAGAGAAGGAGGGAGAGAAGGAGGGAGAGAAGGAGGGAGAGAAGGAGGGAGAGAAGGAGGGAGAGAAGGAAAGCCCCCCACCATTGGTCCATTCTCTCAGTCTCAAAAAAAGAAATCAAGCCTCTTGTTAGATCAAGGCACCCAAAATACCGTTTTTAAAAATACAGGCTAGCAAGGTTAACATTCTTCTCAAGCTGACATACAATTTTTTCTTCTATTGTAAAACCGAAACAAAAAAAGAGCAGAGCAGTCTCCACAGAGTCAGTCAGAAATACTGACATAATCAAGTAATTGGCATTTAGGAGATCACAAATCAGAGCTAAAAATTCACCACTGCGATCCCAGTGAAAATGTAAGTGACTGGGGTTCAACTGAAGAAAGAACTTACATTTATTTCAGTAATTTGAGATTATTGCAGACATTTGGTAACAAAAACATGAAAGATTACTGCAATGCGGTTTTTGTCAGATAATATTCCCTGTTGAAACAGAACAGAACTGCAGAGCTTCAAGATTGTAATCGTTTCATACATTTCTATGCACAAAGTACTTTTTCTAAGCAAAATATTTCACCCCTGCAGCTGCTACCTCTTAGATGTACTGCCATCCTTCATCTTCATCCTCCCACAACTGGAAAGGAAGGAAGAAATGACAAGACAAAGTTTTCAATCTTAAAACCAGAAAGTTTTATACACTATAGCAGGAATAGATAAAAGAATCCCATGTGCATCATGAGTTTGTGCAATTATATCAACAACAAGCGACTGTTTAAGTTGCTTCCTTTCCCGATTTGGCATTAAAGACATGCAGGCATTTGAAAAACTGTGTTATAAAACAAGTAAGAATTTATATGAGCTTTTACTGACAGATGTCTCCCAACGGGGGTCAATGCCAGGTTGCTCTTCCCCAGCCCAGATTTGCAGTCTGTTCTTATCTGATTTAGTATCTTATTGTTCTGCTGTTCAAAAGAATTATATATATTTTAAACACCAAGAAACAAGATTGGGTAAGACAAAGGCTTAGTATGAAGCTCTAAAGCTGCAGTGGCTCTGATCCAAGTTTATCTGCACAGACTTCATCTGAAAGAATGAAGTCTGGGTAAAATAAAACTGATTGCAAGGCACAATTGATAGATGCTATCCAAGATAGAGTGGATATGTCTGAAGAAATGAGTCAAAATTTACAAGGAAACAAGGGACATAAGAACTCTCACGGATATGGCAGGCTTTGTAGGGTTTCTTTGGGGAAAGAAGTGTTGAGGTTTTATTCAAAATAATAATCTAAGAGGCAGCACCAGACAAGACTAGAAGGTGATTTTAAAGCGTCATAGTAGGTAAGCATGGGAAAGACTTTTAACAAAAGCTTTCATCCTTGCAGAAAAATAACCAGAGCAAAATCAAGGCCAACTTTTGTCATCCTAGCTTCAATCTTATTAATTTCTCAAGCCAAAATAGAGACATACATTCTAGATAGACATAGATGTAAGCAGTCCTTCCATTCCCACACATCTGTTCTGGAGTCATACCAAGGATTGCTTTGTAAGAAGAAACACCTGCACATTCCCCTTTAATAGATTACAACACTCTTCCTTACAGTCTTTTGACACAAAAGGGCAAGCAGATGGTAAGCAGATGTGGACCAAACTCCAGAAACAGTTAAAAATTAATCTAATTTTGAACAGAGTGAAAACTACAGGCAAAATTTTTAAAATTATGGCTTACAAAACAAGAAATGGGGATTTCAGGTGTTGTATGTGTATGGCCTCTCTGAGCAGATGCTTTGGGTGCTCATGCAGCACTTAAGAAAGGTCCCAAAAATCCTGCAGTCTGAATGAAGAAACAAGCAAAGAGAAATCCAGTGCTTGCATTTGGAATTTTCTCTTCAGTAGTTCTGAGCAGACTTGTAACTTGTCAGACACAAGCACTAGATTCAAAAGGCTCCCCTGTATCTGATGCTTCCTTAGTAAAATCCAATTCAGCTTGCAGAACTTACATTTTTAATTATTTTTATATCTCACTTTCCCTCATAGATATTTTAGTACTTCTATAAAATATGTATACATGTATATAAAAATTACATACACAAAAACACCTCTCATACTTTTCCCTTTTGCACCAATTAGAGAAAGGTAGTCTTTGAGAATAAGGTCCTGTCAAAACAAACCTAATGGGTACTAGTTACTAGAATTTCCTACTCAGAAGCACTAAACCACTTTACATGCTGGGACCTCTTCACTATGAAGTGTATGGTAATTAGATATCTAACGTACTCATCTGTATTTAAGGGTTTTATTTGTTTGCAGTGGCATTGCTTTTGGAGCAACACCGTTCACAGCGAGTGCTGCCAACTCTGCTGGTTTCAAGATCACGGCAGCGCGCCATGCCTCGCCTAACATCGGCCACGCATCCCCCAAGCACGTGTGCAACAGCCAACTACAGCTTAAGGTAAATATTTGTTTTTAAATTAAGAGGAACAGGAGGGTAAGCATGCATTTCTTGTCACGCGATGGGAGCACCCGTGTTCCTGAAGGGCGACCAAGCTGGTGTCTGTCCCACTCTAGAGAAGGGCGGGAGGACGGGTGCAAGGTGGGCCCGTGGGCCCGACACCCCGGGGCTGCTAGGCCGGGGGGCTCCAGCCCACCGACCCAGGGCCGGACAGGCCCGGCGGCACCCAAGGCTACG
>NW_010564011.1:0-984 GCF_000687285.1 Phaethon lepturus
AAGACAGTGGAAAACCTGCCCAAATTTACATGCCCTGGCTAGTGATCACCCTATCACTTGCTCCTGCTCAGGTATATTGAAATGAGCTTCGCTTGCTCTGTCAGTCGGCACGCCTGCTCTTGGCAGCTGGGGAGGCAATTTGCACGGTCCCTCTGTGGAGTTGGGGGTCGGGATCTCCCCCTGCCCACCTTCGTTACAGCACGCCGTAGCAGTTGTTAACCTTTGGTTTCTGTTGCTGGCGCAGACCCGATAGTTTCAAAGGCTATTTTTATCTAAAATCGAGTGGTAGGGAGAGGAAGGAAAGCATGCGTGTGTCTGGTTGTAACAGATGCATTTGTTGCCAGGACTGACCATCAAGGGGCTGAGATAGTTACCCGTCTAAAATAATGAAGCTAATTAGGGTCCCTTTCTTTTTTTTAATATTACTGTTTCTCTTTCTGTCCTTCATGTGGTGGTTGTGGATTAGCTTTGTGCCCCTTTCTAAAGTACCGGCCTTTTTTATACATTTGGCATATTGAATGGCAAATACTTGATATAAAGTCTGCAGCCTTACTCCATAGCCAGACTGTAAACCAGGAAGTAAATTACCATTTAAATTCACCAATTTTAAATTGACCACTGAAACGTTTCCGCAAATCCATGAGGTGGGTCCTGCCTTTGTATCTCGTGGAGCATTTTAGTCTGTTTCCGTATGTCTTCTAGGTCTGGAGGGGTTCTGCCGCTTTGATCCACGTGTACACAGGAGCCCATATTTAAAATTGTGCCTATCCCTCCCTGGGAAGTGAGCGTCAGACAGGGCCTTTATAGCGTCATAGGTCTCGCTTTCGATTTTCTCGCTTGCGGCTGAAATATTTATTATAGCTTTTTCTAATTCGCTACCTCCTCGCCAGGGAGTAAGCCACCTCGCGAAGGAGCGAAATCCTGTGGGTCTGTCAATCGGTGGGTTATTTCCATTTCTTTTATTTCTCGCGCGGTCGGTTCTCA
>NW_010564012.1:0-23673 GCF_000687285.1 Phaethon lepturus
AACCTTGCCACGCAAACCCAATACAATCACAGTGAACAAATCTTAATCGCAGGCCTTATGTTGTTTTTAATGCACTGAGCATGCAAACCCCTATGCAGGTTTCTTTGCTTTGGGTACTGTGTTATACTGGGATCTGTTCTGGAATGAGGTGGAAATGTTTCACTGAAATTAATAGAGGATTTCTAGGAGACTATATATACATTAAACAAACTAAGGTCCAGACAAGAAAGAGAAACAGCAGAACAATGAAGAAGTCATGTCAACATACACCACCAATAGGCAATACTAAGTTTAGGGTGGCTCATACGTCAGACTAACGTTTAGTAGGATACATTGGTAGTTACATAATAAATACAGACTTGGTGAAAAGTTCTTAAAATCAGCAAAATTTGAAAGGAAGAATTGTTTTCTGACTAAAGAATTCCACAGTTCTATATATCCCTCATAGTTTTGCTGTTTGGTGGACTCTTCATACTGACATTTATTTAGGGTGGTAGAATAATTACAAGCATGCCTATATTTATTGATTCTACCTTTTAAAATATTAATGGATTATTCATCACTACATAATTGTCCCTTCTGCTACAACATGTACTGCAAAATGTTTGATTATGTTTTTTGTGTACTTTTGTCCCAAAGTTTTAAATATCATGGGATATTGGACGTTAATTTGTTCCATATACCAAAAAGTTTGACTATTTAATTTTTTTAAAGGAATCCTTATTGTACTCCACAAAGTTAAAGTGTTCAAGGCTACATACTTGCTATTTTTATATCTTGTATCTGGGAAAAGTTGGCCTGGGTCCCAGTGCGTTCCATAAACTCCTGATGGACAATCGCATTCAGCAGAGGCCTCCTTGTATCTCAATGACTTCATAGTTCCCATTCTAATTACGTAATCTCCTAGTAGGCAAAGGATCAGACTCAACAGAGGAAAACCTCTTGAAAAATAGCTAATCTTTTAAATTCCTTTACTATAGAAAAGTAATGACTGTATTAGTGTTCTCTAACATGTCTTTAAATGTGAGATTATCAGTATAATAATGTAAAAGTTCTCAGAATAGCTCCATCTGGTGTGGCTATTACTGCCGCAGAAAATCCAGTCTATGTTGGATGAACCCTGAAAGAAAAGCTCATGTTTCCTCTCTCTCATCCATATCTTTGCAGGGTTCATGAATTTCTCTTCCATTTTTATGCTGAAGCTTATCTGTTATTTGAAGAGAAAAAGGGGAGTAGAGAATCTCAGATCACTGAAACAAGAAAGTATATTTTAATTTACTCAGGTTTGTGACGTTTAGATTGCAATGATGTATTTGGAGAGCCAGGTTACCTGTTCTCAAAAAAATCCAATCATTGTCCTCAAAATTTTAATTGCCATAAGATTACGTTTTGACAAAGCTTTATATCCATTTTGCATTGTATCATGCGGTTGTGCAATATGACAACATTGGAATAATCTAGCACATAAAAGCTAAAAATGGACAACAGTGTGTGTGAGTTTACATCTAAATCTGGTACCACTTCACATATTGATCTTAATTAAATTGAGCCTGATGGGGTATTTTTATCTTGGCTAGTTGCCTCTTGAATTGATAGGAGGTAACACCTTAACCCATAGATTTGCAGGAGCCTAGATGTACTCTGAAGGACATTTCATTGCCTTCTTTTTATAGTCTATCCTAAGCTGAAGCTGTTGTTTAGGGATGTGTATGGGGAGGGAGGGCGAACTGCTGTCAGAGACAGAGCACCGGTCTGTGCTTTAATCTGATCCAGTAAACATGTGCTTACAAACCTATGAAGTTATATTGGGTCATCTAATGGCATGACATGAACAAATGTAAAGAAAAGGAATTTTCATTTTTGACACACAAATTATTTTGGCCTACGATAAAGTAATCTGTCTGAGGCCATCTAGACAATCAGGAGCAGAAGGAAGGAGTTCTAGCTTGTTCTTCCATTACTACAGGACTCTCATTTTCCTCTTGGTTGTTGAAAGAAATGGGAGCAGTTAAATAGTAAATTAGCAACATTTTATAATGCATGAAGTCATATAGAGACAATGTAATTCATACCTAAGAAAGCATTTACTTTCTGGTCATCAGCATGAGAACTTCATTTGTGGGTCATGAAGTTGGACAGTTGGACAATACACTGTCAAAAAACATTTTTGTCTTTGATCTCTTAATGTGATTTTTGTCTCTTTCTTAATGAAAACTTTTGTATTTGTGCATTTATCTGCCTGTCTGTCTCAGGTCACAGCTGAGTGAGTTGAAATACAGCTCTTGGACTCATGTTTCCAGTTGCAGGTTTTTCAGGAATAATGACAGAAAGCTTAGTTCTCATTAGGAAGTACAGTGGCTCAGCAGCACAGGTCATTTGAGGATGCTGATGCAGAAACATGGGATTAAATCAAATTGATATTTCCCCTTAATATCCTATCAGAATAATCTTCTTATCCCATATCATTAAATCACATAAGAACTTAAGATGACAGCGAAACACAATTAGAATTTCCTAGAGGATACAGCAGGACATTGGAGTATGGCTCTAAATACATGTACAGGAATCATGTTCCTGTTCAAAAGGATTCTTTTCTCCAAACATTCTGCAGGGATTAAGCAATTCATACTGGAAAGTGCTTGATCTAACTCTTCCCTGTGCAACCAGGAGTCTTACTAGATGTCTAGGACAACTCAAAGGCAGTACAGCTGAGGCCACAACATTGAAATGTTATGGACATAACATATAAAATTTAAAAATGGGAAAGAGAAATAATTTTCTAACATGATTAAAGCTGACTTACTTCATATAAAATGTGTGACTAACAGAAGGGAGGGGAACTTCTTGACTTTTCCAGCCTCCTCCTTTAATAAGTGTGCACTACTCTTTACTATATTTGCATTAGCCATTTTTTGAAAGAAGGGTACTGAAACTTCCTCCTATCCATTAAAATAAACAACAGTATTATCCTAGATAGGGTACAAAGTTCTTTTGAAAAGGAGATCCTCAAGGACATTCATAGTCTTAACAAGGTAATTTCCATGTTTAATTGTAAAGATTGTTCAGTCAGGAGTCAGGAATATACCTAGGCCACCAGCAGCAGTGTAACAGATATTTTAGTGTTTTGTTTCTCATTTTTCAAGCTGTGATTGTGTTTCTTTATCTTAATGGGTTTGGACCAGACACAATACTGTTGCATTGCTTTCTCAATTTGCCAGATAATGCCAAATATTGTATATTAACATCAGTCTAACTAAATGAAAAGTACATATTTGCTTTGTGCATGTTGGTGATGATACATATTTCATGTCTTAAAACTTGGGAGAGTATTGATTCTTGTTACTCTAATTTAGTTTTAATTCTGCTGATGGCTACTTCAATAAAAATGACAAAAATATTTTAAACTTTCCAAGCAATCTTCAATTACAGGAAATGGTTTCTAGAGAAAAGTTAAGGACAAATAATTGAAGTAAAAAGCAGAAATTTCTCTATTGATTTTTTACTAGTTTAGGTTTATCACAATCTTAATCCCTTTGGTGTTTTGCTAATTTATTTCTAATCTCTCCTGCCACTTCACTCTCCTTCTCTCTCAGGGTCAGATCCAATAAAAAAAATACTTGCATCTCTAAATGATTTAGGTAGGATGAAGGTCTCTAAGACCAAAACTTCAGTCTAAAATCGCCCTTTACTTAGCTGCCACCTAATGATGGAGGCACACCACCTCAATCAACGTCTCACTGGAAAACTTTCCAGGGAAACTTTATGCAGTACTCACACATTTCATAACCCACCAACTAATGATGATTCATTCAGTTGCCTCCTCAACCCCACTTCACCCAGGACACTAACAAAGCGTTGGGTAATATTTTAATTTGGGTGGTGGCAGAGGAGCAGAGAAGAGAGCAAGAAGGAATGTGACTTGGTATCTCAGGGTTCAGGTCTCTGTAGGGATCCTGGATTCTGTTCAGGGACCACAGCTGCATTTTATACAATGCCTGTTTAAAGGAATTTCTCAGTAAGTCCTCTGCTAATTTGTATTTCTTCTGCTTTCATTTTTACCTGGGAAAGCAGATTGTTAACATTAGCTATACGGTAGCCTTGGACCTCATGAAAACAGTATTAATGGGCCACAGTTTTCAGGAGTCTTTAATTGAGAATTAACTACTTTTTATTTTTAAAATCTTAATTTTTGGTTTTTTTTCACAGTAAATTTCAAAAAGACAAAGGAAGTGGAAGTGTTCTTATTTAGATTTTATTGCTTCTGATGGCTGGTCTACAGATCCGCTTGATCTGCAGTGGTGGGTGCTCACTACCATGAGTGATCCCTACCTTTGAACACAGAAGATTTAGCTAGCCAACAAAATGGGGGCTGTGTAGGTACCTGAGGGAAGCTGTGGGACATGTGAAATTACAGGGAGCTGATTGAATAGTCTAGCCACAGGAATGTCCCCATCACTGAGATTTGGCAGGGACTCGGGGTGCCTATTTGGCCCCTGCCACTACTGATCCTGGACCACCCTAGGGTCCACGCCTAGCACCTCTTATGGTGACAGAGCCTGCGTTTCAAGCCTGTTTTTACAGTAGAAAGCTCTCTCCATAGTACATGGAGACTGTGCCATTACGAGATTACTCATTCCCTCAGACACATAAACCACTTTTCCCTCCCAGCCTCCCGCTGCCCTGAGTCAGGGGAGTGAGGATGAGGTTTATTTATAATGAATCTCTCTCCCAATGCGGCTCTGATGCTCATCCGTCAAACACCCGTGACAACTTGTTAGTGCTCTGTCCACCCAGAAGGTAAATTCATCCTCATCAGCACACTCTAAATGCCTGCCCTGGCCTAGTGGGTGTTGCCCAGACACTGTATCAGCTTCTGCTGCCTCTTCCTCTGGTTTATCAAGAGATGGCAGCAAAAAGCCATTTAACCTTTGATCTCAGTCCTCAGGGCCTCTATCTGTCACAGAATCATGGTGGCCTCTACCCACCCACCCAACTCATCCCCCTAATGCCATCTTAACAGAGCCAATGGCTACTAGCAGCCCAGCGCATTGCCCGCCGCGTCACTTAGGAAAGCGGTGGGAACGACAGCCAGGACCGGGCACCGTTGGCCATTGTCCCCCACACAGCAGTAACCAGCGCGGCACAGCGCAACCATGCAGGTGCATGGCGGGCACTGCTGCACCAGGAGGCTTCCCCAGCGGCCTCTCTGCAGCCCTGCCTGCACCCTGCCTGCAGGACGGCTGGTCTGGCAGCTCAGGGTCAGGCTCAGCCAGAGCCATGTCCAGCTGTGGCTGACATGAGGTCCTACAGTAGAAGAAACCAGCGTTGCCTGGTGCCATCAATTAGGTATCGGTGGGGCTTCCCCTGTGGCAGAAAACGAGGTGCTGTAAGGGTCAGGCATTAGGTGAAGGGGAACATTTCTGAAAATGAGCAGAAACAAAACTAACGGCTTGAAGCATCCAAAACAAGGCACGTGAAGTGTAAGTTCTTTGGGGGGTTGTAGCCCTTGGCTTTGGGTTCATGATTGTGAGAATTCCCATTTTAGAAAGGGCCACAAGTGATTCAGATGGTGCGTTGCTGTCATGATGCTACATCCAAGGTAAGGGACACAGAAAGGAACTTTCTGATTCACTGTGACAAGCTGACAAGTCATTTGGTACAGTGACATTTGTGAGGGGGCATGAAAATTGGTAAGATAGCATGTCAATAAAGACAGATAGAAAAAATATTTTAAAATTAGACACAATTAGAAATATAGCACCTAGCTCTATTTCAAATAGTCCTTAGTTTTCTTGCTAAGGAAAGGAATAATTGTCAAAATAATTGGACTTAAACAGGATTTAAAAAAAATTTGCAGTGGTCATTAGTGAATAGCAAGAGACTTCATTATTAAGTATCACAGGATGCTTTCAAAAATTGGTTTCAGGTGAAGAAGTTAGAGCCAGCTGCATTTAAAGTCAAGACAAGCTCTGGGGTTTTCGGTGTTGCTAATTCCTCTTAAATGTCACTGAGAAGCTGTCAACAGGTATGAAAAGGCACCTAGCTGCTCAAGCCTCTTACACTTGGAGAGACAGAAAGAATAAAACATATGTGGAGGGACACCTGGGGTTCTAGAGGATGCAAATAGCAATGTACCACACGAGATGGACCCATGTTCCTCCCTTTTTTCTGTGGCACTCTAGTTGCGTTTTAATCAAAATGAGCCAAAGTCCATTTTTGTGTTCATGAATGTGAACGGGGATTGTTTTTGCTGGCAAAATAGAGTCCCTCCATAGTGGTTAGTTTCAGATTACCTGAGGTTAGAATTTGGTCTCAGTAGAAATAGCAAGCAACAGCAAAATGAAATCTTTTGTTACCATGAGGTCTTATGTGGAAGCCTTATGTTGTTATCAATAGTTTTATCAAACGTTTATGTTGGTAATTTTCTGTTATGCTATGAAGAATTACCCTGGATCAATATAACTTGATCTAATATAATCAAAGTATTGTTTCTAAATGAGTGAATGTGTTCTTTGTCAAAAATTAACAAATCATGAAGTGTGATGCAGAATCATTGATTGTTTTTAATTTTTTATATTTACTCTCACTTTTGAATTCCTTAAATCAGCTCTAATATCAATCAACAAGGTTAGACTGAGATGATCTAATGAAAAAACAAATCAGATTAGTAACTGGAGAGGTGAATAAACATACCAAAAAAATGATAGACTCCGTAAGACGATTATTTCCCGAGTTATGTCTGACATTTAGTGAAAATTACATTATCTTTTTTATTTAATAAATGACAGAACTTTCCCTCTTCCTGTCTGGCTGCTAGAAATCTAACAGACGTCTGTAGAAGATGTATGTGTGAGCTCTGCTGCTTTGGGTCAGTCTCCATGTTTGTCTCAGAGCATCCACCAATGACACATTTAACTAGTTGTAGCACTCTTAAATGCTTTATGTCATGACATCACTAATGAAGTCACCTCTAGAGGAAACATAAGCTTGACATCCTAGAAAATTATCTTCAGATCTCAAATGACTGACCTCATAGGGATTTGGCCATCAACAGGTTTCTAAGGCTTACAGTGACAGCAAATATAAGCATTAAAATAAATCATTTTGTGAAAAAGACATCACAGGAAAATTAGCTTTCCTTCCCACCCTTCGTCAGTCTGGGTTTATTACTGCAGTCACCATGGAATGGCAACCAGTTGAAAGATGCTAAATCACTGCATTATAATTCTAGCCACCATGCCACAACCCTACTATCTGTGTGTGGAGACTATATAAAATCTCTCTCTCACCATCCAGATGCCTCTCAGTTGAAATGTGGTGGATAACTATTAATAGGTCAACAACTTCACCTCGTAAAATTATGCACATCATTGAAGGATATCAGTGCATAGCATTTGTCAGTTCATATATCATTTAATTACTTGCCAAATTAAAAAGAAAGTAATTCAAGTTATATTGCAGGTATAATATTACAGAATGACATAAAATAAGTGTGTGAGATGCTTCCTAGGTTGTAACCCTGGCAGTGCAGAGTCTCCCTGTCTTTGTCCCCTGGAGTTCCAGTGAGTTTTCCCAAAAGTCAATTTTCTTTATGCTGCATAGGGCGTTCCCCACATTTAAATATTATGGAATATGGGTCAGCTTAGTCATTGCAAGGTAGTATGGTAACTTTTAAGATCACTTTTTTTAGCGTTATATTTTTCAGAATAAACGTTTGAAAGATCATATGTACAGTTCAGGTTGCCATGGGTCAAATGCTGAGAACCCGTATTGAAGGGAGTCTGCTGATAACGTTGGTAGACCACTCATTCTCTCTCAAACAGCTGTCATCTCTCTCTACTGCTGTTGAGCTCTAACTGTAAAGCAGATTTAGTGACTGCACTTATATGTGCAAAGCTACTACATCAAGCATCGTTTGGAATTCAAACCATTCAGCAACTGCCATTGTGCTTGTAAATAGATCTGTCTTAAAAAATGTGATGTAACGGTGATTCATAGGAAAGATGTTAGTTCTTGTGATAAAAATGCAGGTACAGAAAATGTTTGTTTTTAGCGAGATGGAAAGTCCTAAAGTTTAATGAAAATACTGTTAATTTCATTTGTATATTTTAAGTTTCTATGTGTTCTGTGTGAATTCAGAAATTGTGAAATATACTACAAGGGTGGCAGAATGCGAGAGGAAATTTCCACATGTACACATATTAATATATTTTATACTATACTACCAATACTAAACCAAAAGCAAATACTTGAACAGCTAATCATATGGGAATGTATACTATGCTTGCCTATGTGGTAAATAGAGAAAGTCACCAGTATAGACATGTGTTTAAAATAAAAAGTCAGTATACTATTACAAATTTTCAAAATCATCTCAGATTTCTCTGAATTCATCCAACACTTCACCTTACTTTATTTATCTAACAAGCCATTTTGCTAGACTAGTAACTTCATTTCAAATCGCAATGCTGTGTGGTACCATCATATGATTGCAGTGCTCCTGAGGTGCCACTGCCTTGTGATTCTGTGGACACTACTGCACCTCCAGGTTTCTTCCTCATCGGCCACCAATACAAACCAGGACAAAGAAGATACTTTTGCTTCCTTTATGGAAAGGGTAGAGCAATGCAGTACCAGGCTTGCACCTGTCTCTGAAGTTAGGTATTTTTTTGTGTCCTGGTGGACATGTGCAATTCCCACTGGAGCTTTGCCAAATCAGGAATTACAGCAGCAGCAGGTTTTTTTATCACATGGCTGGACTTGGGGGAGTCCTTTCTTTTCCAAGAACAGCAGCAGCTCCCATCAGGTGTGTCTTGTGCAGTTTCCTTCCTTGCTGGAGAGATTTGACTCCCAGTGCTCTGGAGTGTGTATCAGCTGCCAGCTTATTGTATGTTTTGTTGGGGGAGAAGAGAAGATCATTTCTGCTTTTCCATATGAGATCTTGCTGTCAGGCAGGAAAGGATTCAGGATTCATTAGGACAGAAAAGGAAAATAAAATTCTCTTGCTTGGTGACTTAGGACATTTGAAACTCTTTCCTTCCATGTTCCAAGGGCAGGACAAAATACTTAATGCTTGAAGACTAAGACTTTGATCTGTTTTGCATGATGAAGCAATGTGGAGAGGTACAGCTGAGAGCACTTTCCTATGCCCTCAGATGCCTTTATAAACAGGTTAGTAAGAGTCATTCCTTGGAGATATGGATCTGAAAGCCCTCAAGCAGAGAAAGAAACTGAAAATAAGATTTTCTGACAGAAGAACCCTGCAGGTGACAACAGATGGTAGGAGGCTGCCTGTTCCCTTTGACATAATCTCAAATGTAACTATTTCTTATCTGTTGGTAGTCTTCCAGAAGTTGTCTCTGGAGGCTGTAGTTGATCTCTATGGCAATACCTAAAGCCCAGTGTGCTCAGTGGCCCACCCTCTGCAATGCACCTGCAGGATGCACATGGCCATGGGAGCCCACAAAAAGGTCATCCAAACCAGCCAGCTTGCATTCCAGCTGCTTTTGTGACAGTCAGTGTTGGAGCCCTTTTAGTAAGACTCCTAATACCACAAAGTCAAATTGGCTTCACTTTGACCCCAAAACATTGCTTATGGGATGATGAATCTCTGGTTTGGAAAGTGAATAGTTGTGGTGGATTAACCTTGGCCAGGTGCCAGACACCCACCTAGCCATTCTCTCACTCCTCCTCCTCAGCAAGGCAGGGGGAAAAATAAGATGGAAAGCTTGTGGGTGAGATAAGGACAAGGAGATCACTCACCAGTTACCATCATGGGCAAAACAGACTCAACTTGGGGAAGATCAATTTAATTTATTGCCAGTTAATAACAGACTAGAATAGTAAAAAAGAAAAAAAACCCACCTAAAAATACCTTCCCCCTATCCCCTTCTTCACAGAGATAATGGGAATGGACACTGTGGTCGGTTCGTAACACTTTATTACTGCTGCTCCTTCCTCCTCACACTGTTCTGCTCCAGTGTGGGGTCCCTCCCACGGGATACAGTCATAGAATCATAGAATCATAGAGTCATAGAATCTTTGGGTTGGAAGGGACCTTTAAAGGCCACCTAGTCCAACCCCCCTGCAATGAACAGGGACATCTTCAACTAGATCAGGTTGCTCAGAGCCCCCTCCAACCTGATCTGGAATGTTTCCAGGGATGGGACATCTACCACCTCACTGGGCAACCTGTGCCAGTGTTTCACCACCCTCATTGTGACAAATTTCTTCCTTATATCTAGATGAAATCTGCCCTCTTTTAGTTTAAAACCATTGCCCCTTATGCTATTGCAGCAGGCCCTGCTAAAAAGTCTGTCTCCAAAGTCCTTCACAAACTGCTCCAACATGGGTCCTTCCCGTAGGCTGCAGTTCTTCAAGAACTGATCCAGCATAGGTCCTCTCCATGGGGTACTTCAGGCTGCTCCAGGACTGCAGCTGCTTCAGGGCATGTCCACATGCTCCAGCATACAGTCCTCCGTGGGCTGCAGTGTGGATATATGCTCCACCGTGGTCCTCCACAGGCTGCAGAGAGACAACCAATTTCACCATGGTCTTTTCCCACGGGCTGCAGGGGAATCTCTGCTCCAGTGCCTGGAGTACCTCCCCCACTCCTTCACTGACCTGGGGGTCTGCAGAGCTGTTTCTCTCACATATTCTCACTCCTTTCTCCCAGCTACTGTGCAGCATTTTTACCCTTCCTTAAGTATGTTATCACAGAGGTGCCACCACTGTCGCCAATTGGCTCAGCTTTGGCCATCGATGGGTCTGTCTTGCAACCGGCTGAAACTCTGTCTGACATGGGGGCAATTGCTGATATCTTCTTATAGAAGCCACCCCTTCAGCCCTCCCCTGCTACCAAAACCTTGCCATGTAAACCCAATACATTGGCCCAAACACACTACAAATGCATGATTGGGTCCTTGCTTAGGGACAGCAAAGGATCAAGCTTGCTCTCACAACATTCCACTCTTCTTGCCTGAACCCTCTCTTGAGAGCTGTCCGTTTCACAGAAGTCCAGCATGTTCTTCACATGTATATACAGACCCTCCTGCATCTTCCTCCATTTCTCTTTCCTGCACCATCAGTTTGCTTCTTTCTTCAGAAAGTCCCCAAGCCACAGATTGTTCAATCCGAGTAAAAAACATCACCATCGCGTGGCTGCCATCTTCCAATGCATTTCTCTAAGAATCTGAGTTGCTGTAGGGGATTTTGGAATAGATGTACTTTGAAACCACCCAACATGTATGTTTTTGTGTTCTGCTTTCTATTGCTCCTCAGTTAGAAAGGACTTTTTGCTACAAAAATCTGTAGGTCTGTTTTATCTGATCTATTTTTCCCTTTATGACTTCAGCTCACAGAGATACACATGATGTAATTTTAGGCTAGCTTGGATACCACTAGCCATGTAGATATAATACCGGCACATCTCGAAGAACTGGGTAAATTTGGGAGTGGTTGACTCAGCTCAGCTGTTTTCCACTGTGTTTACGCTGTTAGCTCTCTTGTTACCAGTCACCAGCTTGCACATGCCTGTGTGAGCTGCTGTCTGTTTAAAGTTAACCAACCTTACTATATCTTTCAGATCCTGCATTTTCTAAAACATCTGTTCTCTTCTTCAACCTTCAGCTCCTTGCAGGGTGAAAATAGGCTTTATTTTGGAGGTAAGATGCTCACCCTACAGTGAGATCTTCTCAGCTGTTAATAGTTTTTAATATCAACCTGTGTTAGCACTGCCTTGCCTTCTTAGTGCAAAGATGAATGAGGCAGAAAACAGGAAAAGAGAGTTATATGACTTAAGGGAGCAGCACTTGAGCTCAAACTGGCACTCATAAACCACATAGTGACAGATTCTGAATTATCATAACATCTCTGTAAGATTAAACATAATCGGATTTCTCTATTATTGGAAATTACATATTCAGGAACAATATTTCAAGAGAGTAACTCAAATTATTCCTGCTTTATATTGAAGAAGCTATCCTAGCAGAAGTCATTGGAAAAATAGGTTGTGCTAAAGATTGTATTTCTTTAATAATCTATGCAAAATTTATTAGAAAATACATATTTTAAACCTTGAAGCTGCCACCAATTTTTTTTCATTTTTCCCATCCATATGCATAGCATGAAAAACTTACTTTAAGGACTTAAGGAACACTACACAGTAATTGAAAACAGAAAATTACTTCTTTACAAGTGTAAGTGCTGCAGGTTCTTCAAAATAAAAGGTTCTATATGAGATTTTGGGAAGGGAATTTTTGTTTCTTTAAACTGCTCAGTGTTAAAACTGCACTATAGAGGCAAAAGGCAGTTTTCAATATTGTTTTTTCTTAGTGAATACAGAGTGAATTAGGTACCATAGAGACCTTATAAAATACTTCATGCTCTTCGTTTGCGTCATCAAAAACTTGTCAGCCTGGAGAAGAAAGCTGAGATTATACCAAAAGTGAAACATAAACACCCCTACCGTGTATGAAATAAAGTGAATTAACGAGATAAAACTGACAAAAGATAGAAAAGCTCTTAGTTTCTTTTTTTATTTACATCTATGTATCACTGAAGTCCCATTTTGAGGATTTAAATTAGAATTTGAATCATGAATGTCCTTGAAGAAGTTATGAAATAAGTATAACCCTAAGTGAAATGTTTTAAGGAAGATTAACTTTTTGTTGCTCTGACAGAGTTGACTTAGTTCTCAGAGGGAGTAATTTATAAGATTGCTGTTGTACTGCACAGTTGAGTGAAAGTGATGGAATATGAAAGATGACCTTCTCCTTTTTCTTTACCCCCTTTCTTTTATACTGTACCACTTGTTGTTCAAGATGCTTTCTCGTTTCTCTGAGAGAGTGTCTGGGTTACCCTGCCCCAGGTCACTCCTGAAAGGGCTTGCGAGCACTTGCGAGGGAGGCAGAACCCCTTCAATTGGGCAAAACCAAACACCTCGCCACTTTGGATAGAAGCATCTGCTCTCATGTAGAAGTAGGACAAAGCTGTCCAGGTCACTTCACCAAGCAATTTTTCTTCCTGGCCTACTTCAGAATATGCTGAAACCAGTCATTTGCAGGGAATCAGGTTCATTACCTGGGCCCTGGGATGCAAACTTCACAACCTGTGTACAAAACAAGGAGAAACCTCGCCAGCTGTGACCCTTCAAAGACACTGTTTTCTTCCTCCTTCCCTTCCTCACCCCCAGCAAATTTTGCTTTTCAGTCAGCAGGGTTTGAATATAGGATGAGAAGCAAAGTCTGCTAGCCCACTGGGAACATGATCTAGTTAAAACGTAGGGGGCAAAGGGTGGGGATAATGTGGAAAAAGTAGGACAATTTGACAGTGGAGGGATTCAGCTGTCTGCGTTGCACGCCTAGGTTGGTGCAGCAGAGCTCTGTAACCTTGGCTCGCTTTTACTGAGAAAACGATCTTGAAGGTGTGAGCTAAAACTGTGCAAGATAAGAAAAGAAACACACAGAAGTAAAATTTTTGGTACTGCAGCAGTTAGCAGGAAGGAATTCAGTGGGGAAAACACTGCTTTAAAGTATATAAAATCCCAGAAATAAAGCAGAAAATTAAGCAAAAACTCAGTAACCCTGATGATCAGCCCATTTGAAGGAGCAACAGAGACCAGCCCTATCTGACATGACTGATGACTGCCAGGCCAGCAAAAACACATTGAATGTCTCATTAAGGTTGATGAGAATATTAATACCCAGTTCAGTAACTCATTAATCCTAGATATATATCATGTGTATTAGCCAATAAATTGCACTGTGCTCTTACATTGACTATATTCTGCTTGAAAAGTCTCCTTGCACAAAGTAAAAAGTGCCTGATAGAAGTGCCCAACGAGGGAGGGTTATGCCGTTTTTCTCTGAGCTTGGTACTGCTCCCCCAGCTGAAGCCTGTCCCTGCTCCTGGCACCCCCCCGTTGAAGCCTATTCCCATCTCCACAGAAGACTCTCTTCCACCTCCATGCCTCCACAGCCTTGCAGGAGGTGGTGGAGCCATGGTGAACTCCACTTTCATCCCTGTGCTACCATACTAGGCTAATTCATTCCTGGGTCCCTGGCTTAACATACTATGCAAATATTATCTTCAGCATAAACATATACTTTCATTAGCTAGTTGTATGAGTTTATGTTTATCTGTAAACAAATGGTTCCTCCACAGCTTGTGGGGCTTCAGATCAACAAGACCATCTAGTTTGCTAACCTCTCTTGTCCTGTTAATTCTCTAAACTACAGGAAAATCAATTACTGGGTAATTTATTTGACACAAGTAGGGTGTGTTTGATCAGTTGCCTGAAGATGCAGTTCATACGTCACAACAGAGGCGTAACAGAGAGTGTGAAACTCCCTTTCCTTACATGTCTGAGAAATGCTCTGCCTCTTACTGCAATTTTCCTCTCCTGTCATTGACCACAGAGTTTTTTTCACCTAGTATTTCTCCAAAGACTTGCTTCAAATGGGGAAACTCTGTTCTCCATTGAAACCTTTGGGCTCTGCAGATAAAAGATTCTTAAAAAGTTGTGAGAAAGGGACATGTCTGGAAGTCAAAGTTGGTAGGAAAAGAGCTGGTTTTGAACGGAAGAAAGATGAAGAGTGTTCTAACCTCTAAAAAAAAAGTTACACTCATTTCTAAATATGTTTGTTTGATGCAGGTAGGCACAAATGGAACACAGTAACCATCTGTAGCCAGCTAATTGTCCCTCAGCAATAACTATCCAGCAGTACTTTAAATTCAGAGTGTTTTTTTAAATATATGTGTTATATATATGCTGTATGTTTCACTGATTTCTCTTAAGTGGAGCATTTTAAAAATGACCATCTATCTTTTCACGCATCCAAGAAATTATAGTATATGATAGATATTTGATAAATAAAGACATCCCTGCCATTGATCTTATAAATAACTCCAATGAATAATCCATAGCACAGGAGAAAACCAAGCCCAAGAAAAGAAAACAAGGAAATGGGCAAAGCGATAATATTTCATTCCTCACATTTCAGTTCAGTCTGCAGAGAACTGATGTTAGTGCTTTTCTGCAGATGCTTCAGGAAAAAAGTGAAGCTTTCTTAGATGTGATGACCTATGTTTTGCTCTTAATTACACCAGCGCTAAACTTCAGTACCTCCATCAGTTTCAATTACATGTTGTTTACTCTAGGTCTTGAGAACAAAAGGAGCAATTTATCACAATTCACATTTTATCAAACTTCTGCTTGCCCCTCACTACTCTGAAAAAACATAGACAAGTTGTTGCATGAAAGAGGGTAAACGTTTTTAAGAGTAGAAAACCATTCATTTTTCTGTGAGTGTACAAATTAGTTTCATAGAGAGCAAAGGCTTTTTCCTTAAAGTGTACATATTCCTCATTTGTAAAGTAACTTCAAGCCCAGCTGAGGGACCCCAGTTCCCCACAAAACACAAGGAGCACGTTAGGTGCCTATCAAGGAGTTTCATAAACATGATGCTGAGCATAGAACCTGTTCCAGTAACTGATAGGCAAAGTCAGGTAAAAGACAGAGGAATTAAGTACCAAATCAAGGTCAGCTCTTCCTTAAGGAAAAAGCAAACCAGATGTTTACCCATAATACCCAGTAGCCTATGTGGGTGGTCAGCTGGACCAGAATAAAATTGTTTTGAGGAGCACAATTGGATTTGGAGCAATGTCTTGAATGTATGTTTCCTACATTCTTGTTGTTGCAGTAATGTGCGTAATAGTTGCCGTCATGGGCAGCAGATCCTATGGCTTTGTTTTTCCACCATATTCACATTTTGAATACTTGGAAAACAACACATGGAATGAGCCCTGTAGGTAAGTCTGGTGGGAAATATTTTGTCTGTGAATGCCACCACAGAGTATGTGTGAGCTAGGTCTGAACAACTCAACAGCACCAGGATTTGCTGCATTCTTTACAGGAAATAACCATCTCTGCAGCCCTTTAGATGCTGGAAGCTCCAGGTCTTCTATTCGATCCAACTCATATTAAGCTGTTGTTCTGTAGGAAGAAACAGTCTGTTTCTCTCTCAAAGAAAAATTATCTTGGAGTGTAAACATCTTAATATTACTTGGAAATAAATTGCATGGAATTGTTACTTTAATTACCTCTACCATTATTTCCAAAATTAAGAACTACATAAAATGTTTTCTCTGTAATAGAATTAAATTTCCTTGAGGATTAATCTTTTCCATTTTCAAAGAAAACCCTCTTGATATAAGTACTTTATATGAAGTACAGTATGTAAATGCTTTTCTCAATTACTTTTTTTTTTTTCTCCAAAAGAGCTGCCAGAAGGATTGTCAATCCTTGAGCATAGTGAAATCCTCTTTTCTTTTCCCTGATGGAAAATAACTCTGTGCAATTTGTTTTTACCTCTGTATTTCTGGAACTTTGATGGACCAGGCTCATTGAAAATTATGCTCATACATTAGATTTTTGCTTATTATGATTATGTGAGCAGATCTTAGCAATACTGGTAAGGAAAAGGTTAGAAAAGTCTCACTGGAAAATGGAAAAGATACAAATATCGATTCTTACAGCAGAAGAGCTTCCCTGGGGAATATGTGATGAGCTCTCAGCCGTGAGCTTACTAGAGCCAGGAATAATAATAAGACTATGGGAAAAAACCCTCTTTTCCTGGAAAGAGAAACTGCTGGAGTTACTAGATTATCGCTAACGTAGGAGAGGATTACAGCTCAGCTACAGAAACCTGCATGCCCTTACATCACATACACAAATAAAACTCCTCGTAAGGGCAGTGCAAATGAGTCGATGTGCTCTCAGTGTGAAGAGTTGAGAAGACAGAAGGCACAGACAGACCAGAGAGACACTGCTGAGGACCCTCCCGGAGAGCTGGGTCCTGGAGCATGAGGGGTCTCAGGCTGAGCTACGTATTCATATAACTAAGGAAAGTTCTGTCTCTTCTGCACACAGCTCTGACTCCAAAACACTTAGTAAAATACTGCATATTTCAGGAATGAGCTCGGCATAGCACATTCCCTTTTTGGTTTTTGTTTGAAGCTGGTAACAGTGGAAGGCTTAGATTTCTTTTATGGACACAGTTTACATAATACATCAGCAACTTCCTACAAAGAGCAGATAATATGTTGTTTTACACATTTACCATGCATAGAAATAACTTGGTTTTTTTTACCAAAGTATGAGTAGGCTCCTGACATGTTACAGGGAACTACAAAAAAGGTATATTGAAATTAAAGAAATAATGAATTGAAGCCTGAAAAAGAAGATAGTGTATTAATTCTGGTTATTAGATGTAGAAATTGTTAACAGAAATTGTTAACATCATGTACCAAGATGAAAAGCTTTTTATGACATATTCTTAATATATATACTTTTTTTTAAACTAGTTTCTTTTTTCAAGTTATTAGTTTTGCCAGTGTATTTTCAGGTCAAACAGAAACTGGCTGCCATAATAGAATAAATCTTTGACCCATGATGAATATTTTATAACCTTCTGTATCATAAAATTAAAGAATTTTCTTTATGCAACTGTTAAACAAAAGTTTTATGGTTAAAAGAAAATTAACCAATACCTATTGAAAATATGAACTGAATTAAAATTTTAAGATACTGTTACAAAGTCATTCAAAGTCCAAAAAAGTACTTTCTTTGACTGTTATTTGTGGGAATTCAGTGCTTTGTTAAGAACAATGTATATATATTTCATGCCTTAAGACTTACCACACCTATGATTAGATATACATGGTTGTCTAAATGCATGACTGGAATGTTTAATATATAACACTTTTAGTTGTCCTCTGCCCATCAGAAATACAGTAGCAAAGTCAAGTATGCTATTCTGTATTTGTGTATCGCTCTCTTATCTTCAAAACCGTAAACATGTAATACTACTCTGCTATTCCAAAAGCCAAGCTAGTCCTCTGCAACACTACAGATAAAGGGGAGAAAACCCACAGATATAGTTACTTTGATTCAGTTTGACCAAGATTCACTTTTTGGCGCTTCAATTTTTCTGCAGGTAGGTCATACAGCTTATGCCTTTTCTGGGTCCAGGAAAGTAGACTCAAGCTACAGCTCTTCACTTCTCGCATCACTATAGAAAGATATGTGGTAGTAGTCAGCATATGGTTTGGGAATCAGCAAAAGAAGGAAGGGATAAGATTGATTTTCAGAAAGCAATCTGTCTGAGACCTCAGAGACAGACGCATTTGTTTCCCCAAAGTTTGACCTGTGTGAAATGTTAAAATACAAATGCTGGAAAGTACAAGAGCATAAATGCTCTTCTGATCTTAGACTGTATTGTCAAAATCCAGGCTATCTGCTGGAGGCCTTACATTTATCACTTTCATTGCTTTATATATAAAAAAAATATTTTTTCAAAGAGCCCTGAATTTTTCAGGTATCTTGTGAAGATAAATATTAAGAATCTGTTTTATTTTGCATAGTTGAAAAGCTAATTGATAGCAAGTAATGGCCAACAGGTGAGACATTATATAATAATGAGATGTGGGGAGTGTCCACTATTTGAGACAGTGAGCTAGACTTTAATTGTTGATTAGCAAGAATCAGTTCTGTCTAAATTTGTACCCTGTTTCTTCAGTGCATTTCTTTGCTTCAAGGCATCACTGAGTCACTATCATTTTAAAATTTTTAGTTTCTGTCATAGTTTTGACTGGGATAGAGTTAATTTTCTTCCTAACAGCTAGTATAGTGCTGTGAGAATAATGTTGATAACACACTGGTGTTTTTAGTTGTTGCTAGGTAGTTGTAGTGCTTATACTAAGTCAAGGACTTTTCAGATTCCCATGCTCTGCCAGCGGAGAAGTGCTGGGAGGGGGCACAGCCAGGACAGCTGCCCCAGACTGGCCAAAGGGATATTCCCTACCATATAATGTCATGCTCAGTATATAAACTGAAGTTGGCTGCTTGGCAACAGGCTATCGATCACCGGTGCTGAGCAATTGTTGCATTGTGCATCACTTGTTTTTGTATATTCCTTTATCAGGAATGTTTTATTATTATTATTATTATTATCCTCCTCCTCCTCCTCCTCCTCTCCTCCTCTTTCTTTACTGTTCTATTAAACTGGTTTTATCTCAACGTGCAACGGGTTTCTTTTCCTGATTCTTTCCTCCATCCCACCTGGGGAGGGCAAGGTGAGCAAGCGAGTGGCTGTGTGGTGCTTAGTTGCCAGCTGGGGCTAAACCACAACAGTTTCAAAACCAACGATTTTTAAATCTAGTTGCTAGCACATGCTTTGACCTCCCTGATATTAATTCAGGTGAATGACAAAGCATTCATGCATAGTAACTTCACATTTAAATGTTACTATAAATTAGGGTGTCACTGAGAAGAATTTTTTATAGTGGTTCTCAAGACGATGCTAGGTTCAAAAGGCCAATGCATACAGCACATCAGCTTACTTGCTTTAATTTAATAGTTTTATGGTAATATCCAAATAATCATACATTAATGCTTAGCTTAATCCGGTAAAGCACTTTGAAGCCAACACAGTAGAAGCTTCAGTGTCTACTGTTTAAACTCTAATAGCTGGAGCCGAAACCTGAGTTAGGGTCCCTCCTGTGGGGTCATAGAGAGGAAGGAGCCTTGTTCCCAAATCCAAAAGACCACATATGTCTAGGATCTGTCTAGTATGAGACACAAAGCACCAGGGGAATGACTATATCTGTCCTTTTTCTCGCATCTGATGACCTCTGTCCACATATGGGCCATGAGCACCTTTTTTCTCAAATAGGGGTCACTATTCATAGTTTGAAAGGAATTTCTGGTTCTAGTTCTTCTGGAGTAGGAAGCATTGACATCTTGCTTAGAAGAGCCTAAGGGTCTTTTTAAAAGACTGTAACTGTATGTTTGTTTTATAAGAAGCCTGATCTCATTGTTCTGTAATGAGCATGTTCCAATAATACTGATAATAATTCTGGTCTCGGGGATTGAAGAGCTTGGGGCAAGCAAAGTAGAATGAAGTTTAATAACAGTGATTGGATTTATAGGTCACAACTTGGGACTTGGGTGCTTTGATTCCATCTGACTTCTCGTCTGAAGGACCAAGTTCCTTACTGAATCTTTAGCCTGTAATCTGTAAAATGAACTTTTCAACATCTTCTACTCAGGTAGTCTTTCTAGTTCAGAAGTAAATTTGTGATTGGCATGAATTCAGATTCTGTTTAATCAAATATTAAATATTTTAAAAATAGCTTATTTAAATTTGAGATTCCTTTGAAGAATTATTTTTGAGATGCTCCTGTATCTTTTACCCCAGTTTCCTTTGATTTTTGCTTCCCAGTTAGAGTTTCAAATTACTTAAAATAAATGCAGGTAAGAAATTTGCTAAGATGTCATTATATTGCAGTATTGATTGCTGGTGATAATCTCACTGGTTTTAGAGTGACTTCTAATTCATGCAGTACCTAAGTCTGTTTTGACTAGATGCTTTAGGACAATACAGGATAAAGGAGAAAACTAAATATGGAATGACAGCTTAAAAAACACAGTCCTTTCAAATGCAGGTCCACCAAAGTGAGCATCACTTTTTTCATGTTGCAATTACTCTTTGCTGTGCATTGGAGTCTCCATTCAGTAAACCCTTGTTGAAGAATTGTGAAAGGTTTGACAGATGAGTTGCTGAGGTAATTACTTAGTTCCTTTCCATCTCGCTAGCTTTTTGTCTGATAAATGAAGGCTTAAATTCTGATTTCAACAATTCTAATCTCAGTAGCACAATCAATTACAGTAAAATGCCAATATATATTTTTTCCAGAGCCTGACCGATTTAAGACTCCCTCCTTTCGGTTGTTTATTATTTAGGTCAAAGTATAGCATTATGTATGATAAATTTATCCAGTCATAGATGGAAAGGAAATGTAAATTTGAGTGACAGGTACATTTTTAGCTGATGCTGTTGCCATCTACCGAACAATACCTTAATTCTCTTTCTAACCAACAGCTAAGTATAAAATGAAAGCTAAGAGGGCAAATTATTGCTTTGTACAAATATCTCAGAAACAAAAATAAGGAGAGAGAAGAGCCTCTTACATGAGAGAAAGCTAATGGACAGTGTTGCCACGAGAGCACGTGTTTTTAGAATTTTTTTTTTTAATTCCAAAATGTTAAAATAGCAAGATGACTGGATTTTTTTCAATGGAGATAGGGGGCCAAAAGTCCTAGAATGAAAACTGATATGTTTGTAAAAGATTCTACATGATGTTGTCACTTGCCCTGGGAGAAGACTTGATTATGCTTGGTTACCTCAACTTCTGTCTTATATTTTTTCTGTAGAAATGTGTTCCTACAAATAAAGGATCTGAGGCCAAATGGGTGATTTTTTTGGGCTGTATACAATAGTTGAGTGTGAATGACCAAACAATTCATGCAGATGATCTGACTTTTAAATTCAGAATTTTATCTCAGTTTTACTTCTTACTGATTTATGCTCGAGCATAAACAAGCCAAGGGAAAACAATTTCAGAGCTGAAGTCCAACACACACAGTGTTTTAAAATTTGTTTTACTAGCAAGCAAACCTGAAAATTGTTGGTCTAGTAAGATGGTATGATCCATGAAATAATACTAAAAGTTTCTTGATATTTTATTCAGAAATAATCACACCACTCTAGATTGCCAGGTATTAATGTCATTAAATCAAAACTTGATTTTCCTGTAAATTAAGCTAATAGGTAGGATTGTCATTCATACTTCATATATATCTGCTAAGTAACTGATCAATGCCTACACAGGTAAAGCAGAAATATTGATCAAGTGTAATACAGGAAAAAGGCAACAGTCTGAAAACAGAGTCAGAAGATGTTACCTTTTTCAAAACGTCACACGTTCTTACTTTCCTCAGTTTATGGTATTTTATTGGAGACTTCTGAACAGGAATTAGACATTTGTATCCTGTAAGCAACTTTGAAAATGTTATTTTTGTTGTTGTTAAGAAATGCTTTCTGGAGAAAGAAAGAAGATTCAAGGAGAAACTGTGGGTCAGTGGCACCTTCAAAGGGATGAATCAAGGTGACAAAATGGCCAGTGGTTTTCTTTCAAGCAGGCATCTGTCTCAGAATACCTGTTGCAACTTGTAACAAGTTTCTATAGTATTTTTTATTATTTTCTAATGCTTAAATATGTAGCAGAGTCCTCATGTATCTGCACTTGCTCAGATACATGGGGATTTCTCTGGCTATCTCCAGGTTTGCTGAGGTGCACATGGGAGAAACTGGAGAAAGACAGAGTGTCCTGTACAAGTAAGTAATGAACATTTTTGCTTTCCAGCATGTAACAACTAAATGTTCACATCATGTTAATATTATTTTTATAATCAATGACCTACAGTTTTTATATTTTGCATGGTATCATTCTCTGAAACTGTTGTATTATATGCTCGTGTGTCTGTGTGTGCGCACAGACTTGCCCTGCAGAATCTTCTCTTTAGGTCCCAGCCTGCTGAAAAGCTTTAGAGCTGCCACTGATTTCAAGAAACTGATCTACCATCAGCACTGGAACTGCTGCATATATGCCTCACATGGATGAGGGGTTGATACACATATTTGAGTGGGTACTCTCTTTTTCTCATCTCTCAGCCAGCTGATGCCTTGCTTTTACACACTTCCATGTCCCACCACATAGAGACATCTTATGTTAATCAGGGGAATATGATCAGCTCCCTTGGTAATATTTGGACAACAAAACTACCTGAAGGAACCCAGTGTTGAAAGGGATTGGTTAGGTTTACCTAGGTCCTTTATTTCTGATAGTCTGTCAAAAAATATACCCGTGAGACTCAAAAATAAACGTGATAAGTTTTAAAACTGCCAATGAGTTTACTACTGATGATCTATAAGCCATGAGTATTTATTCCTGATTTTTTAAAGTCTTTACTGAGCAATTATTTTCTTCTTCATTCACATCATATTTTTTATTGACAATTTAAATATTTCCCGATTTTCAGTTCCAAATTATTTTTATAAGGGACTTTCTAGGGTAAAAATTGTACAATATTTGTATTCCAGATTAACATATATACTTAGTAAGTCATTTTAAATATTAAAATCACACAATCACAGAAAGATTAAGGTTGGAAAAGACCTTTAAGATCATCAAGTCCAACCATCAACCCAGCACCACCATGCCCACTAAACCATGTCCCAAAGTGCCATGGCCACATGTTTTTTGAACACTTCCAGAGATAGTGACTCCACCATCTCCCTGGGCAGCCTGTTCCAATGCTTGACCACTCTCTCCGTAAAGCAATTTTTCCTAATATCCAATCAAAACCTCCCCTGGCGCAACTTGAGGCCATTTCTTCTCGTCCTATCGCTAGTTACTTGGGAGAAGAGGCCAACACCCTCGTCGCCACAACCCCCTTTCAGGTAGTTGTAGAGAGCGACAAGGTCTCCCCTCAGCCTCCTCTTCTCCAGACTGAACAACCCCAGTTCCCTCAGCTGCTCCTCATAAGACTTGTTCTCCAGACCCCTCACCAGCTTCGTTGCCCTTTGGACATGCTCCAGCACCTGAACATCCTTCTTGTAGTGAGGGGCCCAAAACTGAACACAGGATTCGAGGTGTGGCCTCACCAGTGCCGAGTACAGGGGCACAATCACTTCCCTACTCCTGCTGGCCACAGTATTTATGATACTGTCATGGACTTACGAAGGGCAGACTTTGGACTGTTTAGGTCAC
>NW_010564013.1:0-20141 GCF_000687285.1 Phaethon lepturus
CTTAATGATTCTGTGATTCTGTGAAATCCTTTATCTCTCTGACTGACAGGACCCAATGCCAGATGGTCCTGCTCTTTAAACAACACTTCAAACACACGCGCATAGTCTGGGAGGTGAGGAACGGACAGAACGTAGCATTACTACTGTTTTGGTGATGAAGGGAAGTAAGGTCATCTGAGTTTCCCCTTCCTTACTGCATTCTCGGTATCCACTTCAGCCTGTTAACCTACTGCCTCATACTTTGCCTCTGAGAAGGGATACGTGTTTGGACTGGCTGGCAAAAAACATAGGAAATGTAGCCCAATACATGGGTATTCTACCTACTGTCTCACCTTATAATTATATCTTAACCAAAAGGGAAAGAAATATGAAAGATGTTTAGCACACAAAGACTTAGGGATTTAGCTAGGTTTTATCATACCTTTAAAATAAAAAGTAAAAATCCAGGTCATGATTCCAACAAGCTGGCTCAGCACCATGATCGTTGGACGTCTGCACACCTTAACTCCTGGACTCCCAGAGTCTCCTTGACCAGGAGTATTTCTGTATTCCTATAGCATTACACTGAGCAAAGCAGACCTAGCAGGAGAAAAAGCTGGAGACAGTCTAAAACCCCTTTGAAATCTACTCCCCAACCAGACAGAAATATATTCAGGCAATGCCACAAGAGTAAAAGAAATAAGAAGAAGGTTTTTTCTTCCTCCACATAGCTGCAAAATACTGACTGGCAGGGATCAATATCAATTCACTGGATGAAACGCTGGATTCACCAAACACAGGAAGATGAAAATGACAATGATAAGAGTGAAAATATGCTTCAAAAAACTACTGGAGCACTATTGTTCTTTTCCGTTGAAGACAATTGCCCTTTGTTCATCAAATGTCAATCTAATTCACTATAGCTTTCATAATAAGGACTCATGAGTAGGTGTAAATGAAAGAAGAGTCTCTGTTATTTAAATTGAAACCCTCTTGCAATTCCTTGGTATGTAAATTACAGATTATGTTATACACTGATAGAGATGGTATAAATAGATCTGGCAGAATCTACGGGGACCTTTTGAATTGTTCTAAGTAACATGCACCACATCTGAATTTGGCCTTGAATACAGACACAGAGGCAAACACAGAAAGGAAAATTTAACTGCTGGAGAAACTTTGAATGTGTCTACAGGCAGTGCAGAAATGAACAGGCACAGTAAGGAAGATGATACATCCTCCCTTACATTCAGGGTCAAACAAGAATATCAGTGAAGACAGACATTACAGTTTATGTGGAAAAGAAAGTTTCACCAGACTGCTTAAGATCCAATAGGACTTAGCAGTAAAATGTCTCCAAATGACAGCAAGACCTAACACCTCATGAAATCCAACCCTGCTTAGTACCACTGGAGATGTAAAGCACAAGAATCCATGAAGGTGACATGACACAGGAAACCTTTAAGTCTATAATGGTGATAGGGATTTTTTATCAAAAAACTTCCACAGAGGTATAAGCTTGTTAGTCTTTGGGGACATAACGTAAAGCCTAACCTTTTAAGACAATCCTTGTTTCTTAACTGAGAAACCAAGCGCTTTAGACTTGGAAGCTGCAGGTCTGCTAATAACAGTATATTGAACTTGTGCAGAAGTTTAATACTCTGGCCTTTCTTCACCTACTGTAGATGATATACGCTATGCTGGAGGATAACATTTTTTATATTGTCACAATCATCAAAATGGCAACTTACAAGAAGAAACTAGAGGGTGGGATAAATAAAAAGAGTATGTATCATCCTGGCTTTGAAAGGAGTATTACATATGCATGTAATAGAATACCCACATTCAAAGTTAAATGCTAGAAAATAACAGAACAGTAATATACAGTATCCTGGGCAGGAGCAAGGACGACAGAATAAAAGGGGATTCTGTATCAGAACTAGTGTGGCCAGCACGAGCAGGGAAGTGATTGTGCCCCTGTACTCAGCACTGGTGAGGCCGCACCTCGAATCCTGTGTTCAGTTTTGGGCCCCTCACTACAAGAAGGACATTGAGGTGCTGGAGCGTGTCCAGAGAAGGGCAACAAAGCTGGTGAGGAGTCTGGAGCACAAGTCTTATGGGGAGCCGCTGAGGCAACTGGGGTTGTTTAGTGTGGAGAAGAGGAGGCTGAGGGGAGACCTTATCGCTCTCTACAACTACCTGAAAGGGGGTTATGGCGAGGTGGGTGTTGGTCTGTTCTCCCAAGTAACTATCGATAGAACGAGAGGAAATGGCCTCAAGTTGCACCAGGGGAGGTTGAGACTGGATACTAGGAAAAATTTTTTATGGAGGGAGTGGTCAAACATTGGAACAAGCTGCCCAGGGAGGTGGTGGAGTCACCATCACTGGAAGTGTTCAGAAAACGTGTGGACATGGCACTTCAGGACATGGTTTAGGGGACATGGTGGTGTTGGGTTGATGGTTGGACCTGATGATCTTAAAGGTCTTTTCCAACCTTAATGATTCTGTGATTCTGTAATAATAAAGCACTTAGGGACAAATCCATAAGGTTATTTAGGTATCAAGCTGCTTATGTTCATTCATTTCAATGGAAAGTAAGATACTAAATAGGATTTAAGTAACTAGAAACCAGTGTAGATACAGGTCTTTTATTTTTTTCCTTTTTCTTTTGATCATGCCTTTTTTAATGGAGCCTATATGTGTGGATTATATGTTCCACAAATCATGCTTAGCAGTAGAAAAATTACCTTTCAAAATGTAGGCTTGGTTCTAAAGATGCAAATATATAGATAGCATGAGCAGCTTATATTGGTCAAAAGTAGGAAGGACAGGGACAGAATAATGACAGAACTATAGCAGCCAATAAACTTGTGTAATAATTTTCAAAGCAAAAATATTTTTATAAGCTGTTTTAGATAAAAAGGTCTTGTTTGCACAGCAAATTCTGTAGGCATTTCTGTGAAGTACACAATCAATATAAAAAAATTGGTTTGTATCCTCTTCCGAAATGCAGAAGGAAGAAAGAGCACAACTGCATAACTAAAGATCTCTTTCCTATCCTATCTGTGATATACAAAAAGTGTAGGTAAGAGTAGGTGTATCCTTTTGACAGAGAGAAACATCTGTACTAGAAACATTTCTGTTATCTTGTTAAATTTCTTTGTATAAAAATCTTCTCACGACTCTTTAAAAAATCAGAAGTGTGAACGCTATTGCTGGCATTTGAAAAGCCCTCTTGTAAAGTACAGGGATGCTGCAACTCTGAAACAGTTAAAAGAAAAGGAAGCCTTAGAGTGTTCTATTAAATAAATCCTGACACAAACAGAGATGTTGGTGACAGAAAGAAAAGTTAAGCAACGCACCACAGTCTTGACCTCGAGTCAATGACAAGACTGACACTCCAAATCTGTTCTGGCAAAGTGCATTCCATAGCTGCATGAAGAAGCTATGGGACACAGTGATTTATAATTCTCACTCTGAACAAATGAAAGCTCAACATTTTTACACTTTAGTAAAATTGGACCTGGACAATAGGGAACCAAAAACTCATTTGGATACATGTGGTGTTTTAAAACACATCACCAGGATCTTCAAATCGATCCAGTACCTAATGGCAGGCAGCACTGAGATCTCAGCACAGTGACACATGATGACCGGCTATTGTGCATGCTTAAAATCTCAGTGGTTGCATTATTGTACAAGTTCTTGTTTTGTGAAAGGAGGGCTGAGTGAGACCTGCAAGCAGGGAATTACAGTAATCCAGGCAAGATGTCACAGAAGCATGTATTAGCGTTTCAGTATTTCTATGTGACAATGCTCTCAAACTTGTTATATTTCTAGGTTGATAATAGAAGTTTTGTTCCCCCTGAATGCACATGATCCCCAAAGAAAAGCCCTCAATTAAAGTTTACCTCTACATTTTGCACAGACGAAGACCAAGTAGTATTTATGTGCAGTACAGTGAAGGAACAAATCTTCAGACACAGTGTTAACAGCATTATTAAGCACAGTAGTCTCATCTTTTTCATGTTTAAAGCAATTTTGGGGCAGTCAGAACTACACTTCATAAGAAATGGGGATCAGATGCTCCTATTGAGCCCGCAGCAAAATAATGGAAGTCTTCTTTCCAATAGCTGTGCAAGCTTTTTACTTCTACTCTTCTCATCTTCCCCTGGATCTTATTATCCTCTTTTGTCTACGATGCTTAATCAGAGACACAGCAGTTTAAACTGCTATATGACCTGAGAGATGACTTCTTTATCACCTCTGCACTTTTATAACATAAGTAAGTGATGGATAAATTACATAAGAAAGCCTAGACTGTGACCTGAGCTAATACTTTTTGTGGGCTAAGTCCTGGCATTGTAAGTCTTGCACAGTGCTTGTTCAGGCAAAACCCACACAGGAGTGAGTAAAAGCTTTATCAGAGTAAAACCTGAATAAAAGCAGAGTAGGGAGCTCAAGATTTGGCCCTTTTTGACCTTCTACTTAGAATTTCTTGCAAGCATATTGGGTCACATTTTCAAAAGCATTCAGAAGAGTGAAAATACTCTCTATGTTATTTTATAAAACACTACAGTTCTGAACCTACATTTTATTTTCCAACAATTTTCCAAATAAATCCAATATGCTACATAATAGCACTTCAAGTTTGCCAATAAAATAATTAAAAACTTCAGCTTCACAAATTACTTTGCTTAGAAGACACAAGGTTAATACTGAAATACCTCTAATGCATCTTGTCATTTTATAAGGGCTATGCTTTGCAAATAAGCTTGGTGGTGCTTATAGTACCAAAAAACCCACCATATATTCTGAGCTACTGTCACCAGTCAAGAGGCTTCACTGACAAAGCTAAAAATGAGCATGCACATTTTATTTGTCTTCATCAGAATATCCCAGGAAAAAGGGCTGAGGGTGCTTTTTCCCAGGAGATCATCAGCCCCAGTGTCCAGGTGTGAAACCCATCAAAGTGAGTCACTGGGAGCAGCTCTTCATCGCCTTTCAGACAAGGGGGGTCCCTGTGCAGGGGTGTGGGACACACTAGGGGATGCAGGGAAGAACTTTTGGTAAAGCAGCTTGCCATGAAAAGACTTGGTTCTGAGGGCCATCAAGCTGAACGTCAGCCAGCAACGTGCCCTTGCAGCAAAGGCGGCTAACAGTACATGCTGGGATCCAGCGTTAGGAGGAGTGTTGCCAGCAGGTCAAGGGGGGGGATCCTTCCCCTCTACTCAGTGCTGGGGAGGCCACATATGGAATAATGTGTCCAGTTCTGGGCTCCCCTGTACAAGAGAGACATGGACGTACTGGAGAGAGTCCAGCAAAGGGCCACAAAGATGAGCCAAGTGACTGGAGCATCTCTCCTAAGAGGAAAGGCTGAGAGAGCTGGGGCTGTTCAGCCTGGAGAAGAGAGGGCTCGGGTGTATATAAATATCAGTGTATATAAATACCTGAAGAGACGATGTAAAGAGGACAGAGCCAGGCCCTTTTCAGTGGTACTGAGACAGGACAAGAAGCAATGAGCACAAACTGAAACACAGGAGGTTCCCTCTGAACAGCAGGAAACACTTTTTCACTCTGAGGGTGATTGAGCTCTGCACAGAGAGGTTGTGCACTGAGAGGCTGCGGAGCCTCCATCCCTGGAGATATTCAGAAGCTGTCTGGACATAGTGCCAGGCTACCGGCTCTAGGTGATCCTGCTTGAGCAAGGGAGTTGGACCAGATGACCTCCAGAGGTTCCTCCCAACCTCAACCATTCTGTGATTCTGTGAACTGGAGTGGGGCTGCAGCCTCGGGAGTTTCTATGTCCATTCCCTCACAACTGGAGAGACTGGGATCCAGGAGCAGCTACTGGGCAGACTGAGCATCTGAGCCTCACTACTGGAGAGATTCGCACTGCTCATAAATATATATATATATATATTCTCACAAATGTACCTCTATTGTGCCCCGGCAGAGGGGAGCAGGATGAAGCCATTGGTGCTGCCAGTGTTCAGGAGAGTGCTCTGCGCGTCTGCCTGCGGTCTGAGTGTCTGGCCACGTGCATACGCAGGCGCGGGGTGTATCCAGGTGCTCTGTGTGCTCGCGCATGCTGGGGACACATTCTCAGACTCACCGCTTGTGGGACCTGGGGGCACTGCAGTAGCCTCACCTCCCTCGGGCTGTCAGATCCAGCACCATATATTTTCCTGTAACAGAACCAGTTCGGATAAATTCAGAGCTGTTAATTTTGTAGCTTCCCTTCATCTTCTGTATCTTTGACGCAAGTGAGCTTTTTTCTTTTCCATTCTACTCTCATAAAACCGGCAAAATGTAACAACAGTTCTGCTCAGCTCCATAAATAATGGATCCAGATGTATAAAAAAGAAGTGGTAGTTATTGTTTGTTATTACCAGTTACATGCTTCATCAAGAACTCTGTTATCAATGTTCAGAGGCCCTGATAATGCTGGCAGTAGCCTCTGACCAGTTTCATTCCCCAGTAGGCAGAATGTAAATGCCATTGCTGCTACACTCTAGGAGTTGCTAGTCATTCTCAGGGGCATACGTTATGCTCGTACAGATTGTACAGGGCACTAATTCTGTCATTACCAGAAAGCAGCTGTTTTTCTTATCAACACCTTTGAAAGTCAGCTTCATTGAAATCAGCAATGCACAGGATAATTTTGCCTGCTAGCATTTGTGAATGCTTTTCCTCCACTTAAAAGCTCTTTTGTGTGTCTCCTGAATGTCCAGGATTCAGCAATCACCCCCAACACAAAACAGAAGGCTTTTATTAAACATCATCAAAATTTTGAAATAAATTTGTCTTTCGCTTTTACCTACTGTCTTTAAAAGCCTTTTGGTATATTCAGGTCATATTTTCAAGCTTCCCTCTCCTATTAGGAAGATAAAAATTTGTATTTTTGTTTAGCTGAAAGCTGAGATTCTTTCTTGATGACATGATTCACAAAGTGAGCTTTTAAGAGAAACAACAAATATTGCAAAGCTCACAATGCAATAATGACGGAAGGTGTCATGGTGTACACATTAAATATGGCCTATGCATAAACATATATATATTGTTGCAGAACCAGGGCCACATTCACTAGAGTTTGATGTCTCCACTTAATTCACGTACAGAAGGAATACAAAGGAAGCTGAAAACAGACAGCAAACATATTAGCAGGCTAACCTTCTAATTGCAAACAAAGGACTACAGGGAAAAAAAAACATTTACATCAAATCAGGAGCAGGTCTGAGAAATGTATGTTCTTCCTATAAAAAAAAGTTTTGCATTTATATTCCTCCCGTAAAAAAAGTTTTGCACTTCTGTTGGCCAATATAAAGCTAGTAAAGCCCTACTGTCCAAATATCCAGTTAAAAACTTTCTAAATTCAATCTAGAAAAGACTAGTCCATGTATGTATCTAAAAGCTATGGGAAGAAATGCCTTGCTAAAAAAAAGAAACTTGGATAACGCCGTATCAGGAAAACCTTTCCTGTTCTTCAGTGCTATGTACCCATATTTATATCCAGGCCAATTGCTCATATATGAAGGGTTAATAATCAGTTACTGTGCAATTAAATTACTTCTAATTACTTATTTTGTGGTCAAAGTAGGGATGGCTTCAGAACAAATACATTTTAATTATTCAGACTTAACTCAGGTAAATAATCCAAGTTTCTACTTGGCTTTCCAAAGGAACTTACTGGTTATGTGACTAAATTTTTACATGAAAGTGAGCAAAAATGCTACAAGCAACAGTTCCATGATACTCTGGGTTTGGTTTCGGGCATCTGCATGAGTTATTTTACTGGATGATACACAGAAACTATTAGCTAATCTACATAGATGGCAAAACCAGAAAAATTTCACACTATATAACATTCTGGGTGGAAATGCTGTCGCAGTAACTGCTGTGCTGTAAGTCGGCATTTTATAACAACAGGTTCCACCTTGTGTCGCTGGCCTTGAAGGAAGGTGGGGACGACAGCGTGGGATATGAACAAGACCTCGTAAGTCAAAAATGTATTTCACAGATGTTGCAAGTAGTGGCAGGTTTAGAGCTTGTTGGCTGGTGGGAATCTCAATCTCAACCTACAATCTTGTAGGCTTGCGTACAGCTGCGTGGGTATCTCTGTTTGCATGCACATAACTCATTGGAGATCCCACTCAGGGCTGTTGGGCAGGCTCAGGAGTGTTCTAAAACTGTGCAATCACACTTTATCATATGTATATAGCTAAAGATGGAAATCTATCATGTATTTTAACAAGCTGTTACATGTTAGGAACTTCATTGGTCATCTCCATTCTTGCAGAGCCTGTGGCAACTCAGACAACACAAAGAGGCTCTTCAGAGGTGTCACAAAAAGAGCCATAAAAGTTTTGCAGAGTTTTTACAGGTGACTGGCCATTTTTTTCTGGTTTCCAGTACTTAATAAGTAAATATTCTTGTTTCATTAGTTTTACCCTGATAATGAACAACGTATATTGTTCGTAAACTTCTGTCGCATTATGTTGCCACTGCACATCCCTATTAAAACAGAATGACAAAGAAAGGTTTTAGCAGTGTTTATAATGTTCTGGTGGAGTTGAACCCCACTATTCCCAAGGTGAGAGCCACCTCTGGTTGCAAAAGATTTCTGACATTTTGGGGACTTGTTTACTTTTAATACTGACAACAGAAAGAGACATAAAATATAGTACAACAAAAAGAAACATAAAATATAGTACAAATTCTCCTGAATTGTGACATACATTTTAATACTAGTCAATAACTATTTCTTAGCTGGCCCCCTAAAAAACCAAATCATAAGCATTGGAAACTCCAAGATATAGAACAGGCCTAGTCCAAAAATAATTAAATGTCCTAAACAATTATTGTCCACTTGACAATTACAGCAGGGGTACGATCGATCAAAGGAATGGAGGAATAATTGAGACAATTTGACAGAAAGTGCTCAGGACAAAAGAGTGCTGGATCAGACAGACTAAACCATCAACGTTATAAAGCACCATGGCAGCAAAAACTTCTAAATATAAACATTGCCCTAGAGTAAGAAGTATGGACAGTTTAAAAGACAACAAATTAACCAGTCAAGTCACATAATGAAATTTGAAAAGCAAAAGGATGCCTACAGAGAACTGGGCAGACAGTTAGCCTCGCATGGGGTCATTCTGAAAAACAGCAAAGATTGAATCTGCCTAATATAAAGTATTTCATTAGTTCACAAGGCAAATGAGAAAAAGAATGTCTTGGCTCCATATAATACAGTATCTGTATTTTAACACCTCACGTTTTATGTCTACAAAAGGAAGATTTAAAATTGAAGTAATCAAATCATACAAGCAGCATATCCATTGCATGCATGGTGACTCTTAAAAGGGGAGTTGCAACTGATCCTGCTGGTGGTCTCCACCTCCGCAGCGTCTTCTTCTGGCTCTGCAGTGCAGTTCTGCTGCAGGTCTCCAGGACAGAGCTGCCAGCTCTCACCAGCTCCACTGGGCTGGTGCTCCTACTACCTCCAGCCCATGTCTCTGAGACTCCTCTGGGCACTTTCAAAAGCATCAGTGTTGTGAGAAAAAAGAGAAAAAAGAAGGAAATCATAGATGAAGCTATCCACGTTCTTCTGATCTGAACCAGTCTTCACATCAGTGCTTAGAGCTCTGATACAACCAGAGCAAGATAAACTTCAGAAACTCATTCTAATCAAATATTTCTAATTCCTGGCTGTAATCAGGGCTCTCCCACTGACTGAAATTAATTTTTCCCACTGAGGTGGCTGAGCTGCACGTGGTCCTTCTTGCACCAGACTCATTCCTGACACTTCACCTGTCCAGATCCCTCTGTAGAGCCTTCCTACCCTCCAGCAGATCAACACTCCCGTCCAACTTGGTGTCATCTGCAAATTTACTGAGGAAGCACTCGATCCCCTCATCCAGAGCATCAATAAAGATATTGAACACAAATGTCCCCAAAACTGAGCCCTGGGGAACACCACTTGTGACTGGACGCCAACTGGATTTAACTCCATTCATCACGACTCTCTGAGCTCGGCCATCCAGCCAGTTCTTTACCCAGCGAAGAGTAAACCTGTCTAAGCCACGAGACACCAGTTTCTCCAGGAGAATGCTGTGGGAGATGGTGAGGGGTCTGGAGAACAAGTCTTATGAGCAGTAGATGAGGGAACTGCGGTTGTTCAGTGTGGAGAAGAGGAGGCTGAGGGAAGACCTTATCGCTCTCTACAACTACCTGAAAGGGGGTTATGGCGAGGTGGGTGTTGGTCCCTTCTCCTGAGTAACCAGTGATAGGACGAGAGGAAATGACCTCTAGTCGCACCAGGGGAGGTTTAGATTGGATTTTAGGAAAAATTTCTTTACTGAGAGAGTGGTCAAATATTGGAACAGGCTGCCCAGGGAGGTGGTGGAGTCACCATCACTGGAAGTGTTCAAAAAACGTGTAGATGTAGCACTTCAGGACATGGTTTAGTGGGCATGGTGGTGTTGGGTTGATGGTTGGACTTGATGATCTTGAAGGTCTTTTCCAACCTTAATGATTCTGTGATTCTGTGATTCTATGATCCAGGTGTAAGTACTAGAGGAGATGGGGTCCACTGGCTTTCCTGAGCTACCTTTAAATGCCTCACATGACTCTTGTGAGCTTTGCAATCTACCGCAACCTTATGTATTTTCTACTTAAGGTGTAGATACAGTATGAACCCTTATGAGCATGAAATAAAGAAGTAGGACTATGAATTAATCACCATTTCTTTATTGCAATCCAGTGTAAAACATTTATCTAGTGCAGTTATTTCTGACTAGTACAGCGCTGCTGTATATTTGCTACAAATTACGTACTACATTGCCACCTAGTGAAAAAATTTGGAAATTCAACTAAAATGGTGTGTACAGCAGTGATTTTATGATACAGCTATTCTGCAAATTCACATCTCTGGTTCCCTTATGATAGTTATGTGGTGTGTAAGCAGGTGTTCACTGACGATCTTAATCCTTGTGCCTGTGTGCATGTTTGTGCACATACACATTACCCTGCCTACTCACAATGCACCTATACATAATTATGAGTCTATTTGCAATATATACACTTCAATGGACATAAGTTTTACCCTGTAAAATATATATATGCTGCCCCCAATGTCAAGAAAGAATAGAAACCTTATGTGGTACTGTCTACCATGCTTGTCATCAAACCACCTATGCCTAGGTGACATTAAATCTGATTTGGTCAGAGTGATGAGGCAGTCCAAATTCTGCTGAGGACAGAATGTGCAGGTTTACTAGGACTCTGCTACTAACAAGCTGGCCTACCAGATGATTTGCCATGGTTTCTAAGATAGAGTGTAGGGATAAAAGATCTGTGGTGGAGCTCCTGGACTGACAAATTGCAAGTGGTATCTTGACAACCACCATACGAGCTTTTAAGTCATGCTCAAGGCAGTTTAAGGACTGACATGGGACAGGGCAATGCCAGACAAGAGTAGACAAGATGAAAATGTGCTGATCAGAGATTATGAAGGCATAAGGCAGTGCTGTAGTGAAAACTTTTGAATGTACTCAATCACCCTGACTGTCAACAGTGTTGTTTCAGATGACATCTTCCTCAAAACCACTCTCCACCAAGCAGGCAAGGTCATGACCTGCGAAGTTTAAGGACCAGTTTGTCATTATTTTTTCCAGCAGGAAACATCTGGTTCCTAAGAAAAGATGACAAAATTAATTACATGACAGGGATCACCCATTTGGAAAACTCTGGATCATTACAGAGAGAGACTAATTTAACACTATAGCAGCTGGTGTATTTTGTGTGTCTGTATTAGAAGGATACATCCATACAAAAATACAATTCCTAATAAACATTAAATTATTAATGGCATATATGTCAACACAGATTTTTTTTCTATTATTGTTGACTTTGTATTTAGGATTCACATTACTGGAGTAGTAAAAAGCAAAGTGTGCTTCACTACCAGCTGGAAATGGAAGAAGTTCCTTGCAATAATGTCCTTCATTTTAAGTAGATAGATGCACAGGCTTTAGGGTGCAATTAAGTGGTAACCTATAATTTATAATTTTTGGTTTCCAAAGTCTGCTTGCTTGCATGCATGTGTATATTTACAATCTTTATTGCCCTCTAGAACAGTAGTGGACAACAGAGCCAAATGCAGCTGATCCAGCTGTGTACCTAATTACTAAGTCATTTGCTGATCAAGGGTCATTCTCAGTGGTATAGTTCCTCAGCTGGGTTCATTCTTGTTGTACAAAATAATCAGAATGCACTCAAATACATAAAGTGTGTGGAACCAGATGCTACTTACGTTTCACAAGTTAAACAATGAAAAATGCTGCTTGAAAGTCGACACACATATCTTACAATGTTGAATGGAAAGGAAGTTCCATGTCCCATCTGGTTTTCAAGGGAATTTTATTGTATCTTTTAGATATATTTTTCAGCTTCTAGTATTATGTTTATTACCTGGATTGATTTGTAATCTGTTTTTCTCCTTGAGTGAAACCTGTTTTTATGAGTGAGACACTGAAATAACATGCTCTTTCATCTGCTAGTTCTTACAGACTGTAGACAGAATCATAATTTCATACTGTCTGTAGACTAGCAGGAGTCTGTATTTGCTACTTCAAAGCCAAATATGTGCAAAGTTAATGAATGTAAGTTGTTTAAACACAAGCTACAGCATTGCTTATAACTAACGCTTGTATAGTTCTAGGAGTAAATACTAGTCAAAGACGACACTTGTTGGAATATCTTTTAATGAACAAAAAATAAATTGCAGAAAAAAATAAGCCAAGCTTTTAAAACTACAGACTTACACATTACCTGAACTATTTAATACCCAATTAATATTCTAGATTATATATCAAATTGCTGAACAGACTTAGTCTCTATGTATTTTTACATACTTTGTAGAAATAGACGTGTCACAGACCATATGACAGTATAGCAGTACATATATCACTATGGGGAAATCATAGAAAAAATGGAGTGATAAAAATAGTAACAGTTTATCTTTGAATACATACATTACAAGAAAGAAAACTGAAACTGCTGAGGTGATAAACATTGTAAACTGAATTGACACCAGCCATTGTTTAAAGGAGGTGAATCTGTTGCCAGAGTAAGCACCTGAAAAAACGGCCCACTACTATTGTACATTGATGGAACCATTTTTAACAAAACACTGGATGGTATTTGTGGTATTAGAAAATAAGGCAGTCCCTGATTGTGCACACTATTTTTGTGATAAGGAAAAACAATTAATACATCTGATAGGAAATTATACACTGTTAGAATGCATGTTTGATGGGAGCAAACTCTGATAAAAGCAATGAATAAAACATAATACACAATTTTAGAAATCAAGTTAGAGAAAAGTGATGGCACAGTTTCAGTCACAGCCCAGATGACAGCAACCATCTTTGTTCCCAGAATGGTTTTACTGACTAAAGTAGCTCCCAGATGGTACATTACTTAACCGTGATTATATTTCCAATTCAAGGATTACTGAAATTAATAAATGTTAGAAAATATTTCTAGACAAATAATAAGATGTATTTTCTCTCAAAGTCTGTAAGTAGTTTCATCTTTAATATTTGCTGGGATAGGCCTTTTGGACAAAATTTCAGTAAATACTGTGTCACATGCATTAAGTCAAAACTTAAAATTCACTGTTCATGGGAAATTCTTACAATTTGAGAAAAAAATTAACAGAATAAATGATACGGAAAAATCAGCCGCATTTTGTTCAATTTGTTACAACACAGGGCAAGGGCAGCTCCTCAGGATTCCCTGCTCCTCCTCCCTGCTGCCATATTCCCAGTAACTGGTGGTTTGATAAAAATACATTAAATGGGTACATTTTCAAAAGCATTTTGGTTGTCATGTGGGTTATTTTCTGAAGAAACTAAGTTTTATCAGTGAATTATGCCCTTTCATCATTATTATTATTTCAATAACAATGCATACAATCTTTAATGGTGTACAAAAGATTGTTAAACACATTTTTTGTATTGAGATGATATTGTTTAAAATAGTTATAGAAAAGAAAGATATGCACAACAGAAAAAAAAAAGATTTCAGAGAAGTTCATTTCAGATTACTTTGGTAGGTAGAAATAAAGAATACTGGGCTTTTAAGAAGCAAGGTGGAGGTACTTTAGTTATCCACACCCCATTCTATATAGCTCTGTTCACTCTGTCTTCTCTAACGTGTTGCTGCTCTTCCTTTAGTAACTCTCACAGCCACACTACATCTCAAGTCTTCATTTGTCTTCCCTAGAGATGCTCTGTAGCTGTACAGGCACTGGTGGAAGCCAAGAGATAGAGTCCTCTGAACATAATTACATATGGGTCTTACTGACGTGAAAGCAGTATGGGCTGCAGGTCGTTTTGCACACCTCTCAAACGAAGAAGTTGCAGATCTAGAGCCAGTCTGTCCAGATAGCTCTAGATTTAAGTCTAGGCTGTTCACTTCAGAATCATAGCATCATAGAATCATAATCGTTTAGGTTGTAAAAGACCCTTAAGATCAAGTCCAATGGTTAACTTAACACTGCCAAGTCCACCACTAAACCATGTCCCAAGTGCCACAAGTTCACTGCTGTCTGTTGAGGGGATTATACTTCAAAGAAACATCTTGTGTGGTGGGTTGACCCTAGCTGGATGCCAGGGTCACACCAAAGCCTCTCTATCACTCCCCTTCCTCAGCTGGGCAGGGGAAAAAGATAACAAAAAGCTCATGAATCGAGATAAGGACCGGGAGAGATCATTCACCAATTCCCATCATGGGCAAAACAGACTCGACTTGGGGAAAAAAAAAAAAATTTATTACCAATCAAATCAGAGTAGGATAATAAGAAATAAAACCAGATCTTAAAACCTCCTTCCCCCCACTCCTCTGTTCTTCTCGGGCTCCACTATACTCCTGAATTCCCTACCTCCTCCCCACCAGCGGCACAAATGGATGGGGAATAGGGTTTGTGCTCAGCTGATCACGCGTTGTCTCTGCCACTCCTTCCTCCTCAGGGCGAGGACTCCTCACACTCTTCTCCTGCTCCAGTGTGGGTCCCTCTCACAGGACACAGTCCTCCATTAACTTCTCCAATATGAGTCCCTCCTCACAGGCTGCAGTTCTTCAGGAACTGCTCCATCCTGGGTCCCTCCATGGGGTGCCACCCTTCAGGAACAGACTGCTCCAGCATGGGTCACCCATGGAGTCACAAGTCCTGCCAGCAAACTTGCTCCAGCCTGGGCACCTCTCTCCATTGGGCCACAGATCCTGCCAGGAGCCTGCTCCAGCTTGGACTTGGAGTTGGATTTGACTGCTCCAACTTGGACTTGACCATGGGGTCACAGCCTCCTTTGGGTGCATCCACCTGCTCTGGTGTGGGGTCCTCCACGGGCTGCAGGTGAAGATCTGCTCCAGTGTGGAGTTCCATGGGCTGCAGGGGCACAGCCGACCTCACCGTGGGCTTCCCCAGGGGCTGCCGGGGAACCTCTGCTCCGGCACCTGGAGCCCCTCCTGCCCCTCCTGCTGCTCTGACCTGGGGGTCTGCAGAGCTGCTCCTCTCACATATTCTCACTCCTCTCTCTGGCTGCAGTTGCTGTGCACAGTTTTTTTTTTCACCCTTAACTATGTTATCCCAGAGGCACTACCACCGCTGCTGATGGGCTCGGCCTTGGCCAGCAGTGGGTCCGTCCTGGAGCCGGCTGGCATTGGCTCTACAGGGGGAAGTTTCTAGCTTCTAGCAGCTTCTCATAGAAGCCACCCCTTGTAGCCCCCCATGCTACCAAGACTTTGCCACGCAAACCCAATAGATCTTGAGATTTAAGTCAGATTTAAGTCAATTGTTCAGAAACTAGCCATAGGCCAGGCCAGGCCACACTTGCAAAGCGTTTTGTATTCCTACCTCCTATTGTGTCTGTAGTTTCACATAGTTGGTAGTTTGGGAACCTAAGCAGGAGTTAGGAGCTTAAAATAGTTTTGTAGATCTAGGCTAGGTCCATGACTACTGCAAACTATCATGTATTCGAAATGTCATATGGTACTTCCTCTAAATATAAATTTGTAAATATAAATTATGTTTTTTCACGCTACATCTCTGGTAATTCTGCTTACAGGTGAGTTAGACATGATAAAGTGAAGCAAATGCGAAATCCTGAGTGTTTTCTGGTGAGTGAATTGTCAGTACAAGGGTTAGTCCAAGCAGCAATACACCATCTTAGTCTTAAAACAGATTTCACGAAAACAAGCTAATGGAATAATTCCAGTAGAATAAGAGACACCCCTATATTTGTATTGCTTGTAATTATGAATTTTGAATCTCCAGCTGAAATATAGTCAGCTAGAGCCAAGTACCATATGGTTATCCACACTATAGCTCAAGAGATATCCCCCAAGCTACACAGCTGTCCTTCACATATATGAATGCAAAGAACACATGGTAGAACATATAATACAACAAACACGTTTGGATAGATGGGGGAAAGCTGTTAACATAGTTCCTTTCAATATGAAATGTGTAGTGTTTACATACACATGTATATTTTAAGTGAAAATTCTGGCAGATTCTCTTTACACCCAAATCCAAAAAGTGTTATTTCTATTGAGAAGCTTGATCATTTTTATCGAGTCACTATAAAGCCATCTGGTACCAGAGCAGCTCAAAATTAAGACCTGTTTCGATGGAAGTCTGTACAGTAACATCATAGTTTCAGTATGACATTATCCAGCTTTTCATCAAGTCTTACAGCTCCTTTAAGTAAAGTGTAAGTGATGCTATTGCTATAGTAATTGTCAAGGCTGTCAAATTTCAAATTTTGGAGCAAAACTAGGTTTGCTTCTAAATAAAAAGTAGCTAGCAGGCTATTGGGAAAACGAACAGGCAATAAAGACAGTGGCCTTGACCAATTTTAGCAATTTTAGCTTAGTGATGTTTTTGTTAAATATTTTAGAAAATGTTTTTCTAAAAGGGTGTATACGGATGTTTTTATGAAAGTCAAGACAATGTAAAGCTGGCCACAGACTACTGTAAATGAACTCAGTAATTGCTGTCTTGCACACCATTACATGTGTTGTTACAGACTAAGGGAGCCTCAGGTCAGAAGGCTAGATATGTGTCCCTTTTTTCTCAAATGACCACCTAAGCTAGCTAGCTGTGTCTTTGCATGGCATAAAGCTCCAGGCAATTGCCCTGTGTGCCTCGTACGTGAACTAGTTCTGCCAATGACGGAGTAGTCATTTACCAGATGCTTCTCCAACGAAGCCAATGGGACCATCCGCAGCAGTAAGGGTCTGAAAGGTCAGTTTAACTATTATTTATTCACAATATGAACTCCTATTTATGCTACAAAAGCAATGTAGCCCCCCCTTTCAACATAACTCTACAGTCTAAATATAAAAGTAATTGTAAAATCACAACCCTGGAGAGAAGAAAACATAGGAAGAGATATGTTTTATTGAGATTGATCTAGGGCATGTGATGAGTCTAACTCAACATTATTCCAAAAATGAATATCAAAGGTGACAGCAAATGCATGGAACAACTCCTTTCTCTCAAACAAAAGCCTCTAGGATGTCAGAAACATTTATATAAAATGAAAATACACAAAATCTGAAGCAAAATCCTGCTTTTGTTTCAATGTACCCAATCTCCTTTGCATTCTGAGGTGTTGCCCTGGTGTGACCAGGAAAGGTTGAGATTATTATACTTACATAATCAGACTGAATCCTCGCCTAGTAAATAAATTCAGACTCACACCTGCTGCTTAACCGTTGGCTTGCCCCCTTGTCTCTAGGCATTATACCCTATGATTTAATCAGTAGAGAAGGTTAATTTCTGGCACAAAAATGAACTTAAAAAGGTAGTGGTAGCTCATAACCTTGTATTTCTGTGCTTTGTGTCTCAGCCATTTCATCTTAAAATATAGTTGGTAAAATGCTACCAAGAAGGGTTTTGTTCAAGATTGTAGTTTGCCAGTCTGAAGCCAAAAAAATATGTATTTCCACTTAATAACCCCTGTGGTTAGTATCAGAGTCCAGTGGAATTTGCAATGGACAGTAATTGAATGGTTGGTACATTGCTGAAATAGGTTCTCAGAACGACTTTGACCTGATTTGTACACTTCTCCAGTGGTTTAGAAATGCTGCAGAGCTGTGGATACATCCAGTTCAGACATCACAGAATAGGAACTAACTCTTTACCACTTCTCAGCCCTATTCTTAAAATCTGTATTCCAAGCTTTTGAACCATCTCTATACTGAACACTATGGGGCTGTGATACCTCGGTAAGCTTGACATGGATGAACTTGAATATGAGACACAGAAGCCAGTAAAACACAAGGGTTTTGGTTTCCACAGACCAACTATACTTGGAGAAACACAGAATGGCATTTGTGTATCCTAACACAGACTACAGAGAAAACAACTTGGGCAGAGCACTATGCACAGACATCATACAATTTTATTTTCAAAGTCAGGGCTTACACACTGTAAATTACCTCACAAAGCAATTATTTATTGCTTTGGGATGTTCTAACCATGAAAACATCACAGTGCTGCATGTGTCAATACACCCTCTAGCCTTAGATAATCATAACTCAGTGAAGATCCTGTTCAAAAGTCTTGGTAGGCATACCCAAATCACATGAAATAAATGTAGACACTGCAAGTTGCCATATTTCTAAAATAATATTTGTATAACACAAGTTTCTAGTTACCTTCCTTTCAACACTGAAAACTTTAAGTATACTCATTTAACAATGTCAAGATAACTTTCAGACTTGGGGGAAGCAAACAGTAATTTGCTGTATTTGTCTAACAACTTGATTATTGCCATGGATCACATTTATGAAGACATCATAAAGTTACAAGGAGTTGTAATAAAAAAAGCAGTTCCAACAATGTAAAGGGGTCCATTACATGTTCCATATGACAACTTTATTACTGCAGTGGACCAGTATAGCAATTACAAATAGGAAATATATTACACATAACTTGTTTTGAGACAGAATGCTACAAAAGGCCCAAATAATTCTGTAAGGACATATTATGCTGTGACATATAATAATTATTTTGAGGTTACAATGTAAGAAAGTAAGCTACTGTAACTTGGCAATCTGATTAAAAAAAGTGGTAAAAAAGGCAAATTTAGCAACAGAAACATGAATATTTATTATTGGTTAGTTATTATAATTAGCAACTGTATTTTTCCCATTATATATATTAATGCTCATTAACATATTGTCAAGGATGAAGGAGCGCTAAGCTAGGACACACTGGTGCTATATGCTGCACAAAATTAAAATGAAATGACAACCCATACCCCAAAGACCTGACAGTACAAGTAAAAGAGAACACATAACACATGGAAAAAGATTGTTGGGGAAGACAGGAAAACATGAGAACACTATGGGAAGCAAAGGTCTCGATAATCATGTGATTTAAACATCACACATTTTGACAGGCCTCATACTGATGCTGAGTTTTATGGAGGATTCAGGTGAGGGTAACTAAGTAGCTTTGAAAATGTTTATAGATAACTCTTCTCAAGCATGAGAGAGAGCATAAGGGTCTTTCCTAGAGGATTTCATACGTAGATGATGGAGGCATTCACTATGAATAAATCTTTTCATCCTTTCCAGTGTCGTTTAGTGAATGAGAGAACATACGTATCATAAAAATCCACGAAAGTGATTGAAAAAGGTAAAAAAGAAATTTAAAAACTGAGTGTACGGTGCTTCCACAAATCTACTCAAAATAGAAAACCACAACACAGGGTCATTTAAAGATGTATTTCAGTTAGAAGCATGATGGATTCAAAATCCTAGGTGTCATAAAAAATCACACTTAAGTTTCCACAGCAAATTCTAATCAAGCAGTTGATTATTGTTATTAAGAAAATAATTCTGTTTTGCTTTTCATGTGTTTGTGTATGTTAATATTAGAAAGTGTAAGTAAAATCAAGACAAAAATGTAAACAAATTACAGACATAACTACAATACTTAATTAGATTTCAAAGCACACTTACAGAAAATTTGAGACAGCAAAAAGGAGCTAGGCATGCATTTTTTAACAGATGGTGCTAGATAAGGTCACACAGATATAATTGAGGTCAGAATTTGGCCACTGTAGGAATAGACACTCTCA
>NW_010564013.1:20172-22271 GCF_000687285.1 Phaethon lepturus
CTCCTGTGTTTTTCATTAATTACTCAATGCCATTTAGTCACAGTGTTGTCTGTTGTAGATCCTCTCAGTAATCCGTTGTCCATACAAGTCTTTCTCTAGAATAGTCTTTCAATATTATGCATTTGAAGAAGAATTCTGTTTGTGGAAACATTGATTTGCTTTTTAGCTGCAGAGACAAAAGTCTACCATTTAACTTACCTATGGTCTCCAAGATAACAGTAAATATTGGGGGACAAATAGATTAAGGTGCATTTTCACTGCTGATGTGGGAAGAACTGATATAAAACAACAGCTAATTTTTATGAAAATACAAACAAGCTTTAAATTCAAAGACTAATTTTAAAACACTTTACATCTGAGGCAGAAGGCAAATCAAGAGCCCAGATGGATGTAGCAGAACTGACTTGCAGAGTTGTCTTGGACAGATATAGACAGATACAGCTTTCAGCATGTAAAACCAGAGTTTTATCGACCTTGCTGTTGATTTTATACACTGTATCCGAGAGCAGTATTTGCTTTGTGATTTGTTTCACATGTAGCATAAAAATACATTATATTAAATAACATTGTATACAGTAAAGCATGGATACATTATTCCATGTATTTGTAGTGGGAAGTCATTCACATTTGAATGCCAGTTAGAAAGCATACCACAGAAATGAGTTTCTGCATGGGCCTCAAAGCATAATGTTATGCTCTTTCAAGTCGTACAAAATATTCTCCCCACAGCTGTGCAGGCTCAGCCTGCAGATGCAACCATCACAGTTAATACTTGTATCTGGATGACACCCATAAGTGTTTTTCTTTCATAATGGTCCATTTTTTCTGGCTAAAAGAAAATAATATTTGAAAATGTATCAATTTTAGGAACATGTGTGATTATATTTTCCCTTCACTTATTACTAAATCATTTTCCTGAAAATATTTTCCTCTGTTTTCCTTCAGCTAACATTAATTCAGATCTGTGTTTTGGCCCTTTTCCCTTTCCTAACAGCTTTACACAAAAATATGCAAGAGAAATAAGAATAGTAATATCAGTGCTAATAACAGTGTTTACCTGAGTAAAGGTTTCTTTAGACTACTTGTAGTTGTGCTTTTGGGAACCGTCTGCAACCAAGGCCATGCTGTTACTAAACTCAAACCCACCACTGTATTCCATTATTTTGTCATTTCTGTAATAAAGGATAATACGTTTCTTCTGTGACAAACCATTTAATTCCAAAGTCTGCGGATCATTTTGTTATAATAAAAATAATATTCTTTCAGGCTTTTTAAACCAGCTCGGGTACACTTACAGTTTATGCACGCCTACAAGCTTGAGCTTGTCACACATGACGTCCAAGTATCTCCTCTTACTATAAATATAGGACCAGTGACATTGCTGGTAATTGAGTTTGAGCCATCATACATTGAAAAGGAGTAATGACAATGAGCTGAAAAAGTAATGAAAAAAAAAAAGAGTATATTTTATATCCACTTCCTCTGGTAAAAGCAGAAGCCACATTTTTTCACATTGTTCAGAAATAATAGCTGTTTGATGTTCAGCAACTGCTTAAACATAATCAGACCTGAACACAAACCAGCGCATTACGCTGAGAGCAGACGAGACTATGGACCTGGAAACAGTCAGACTACTATGACAAAGTGTCAGGTGGTTTTAAACCATTGCTGATGGTTTATTATGAAAAGCTTGAAAGGCAGGGGCAGGTTTAAGAAATTATGTTACACGTTTTATGGTTTCCATAAAGCACAGAATCATAGAATGGTTTGGGTTGGAAGGGACCTTAAAGACCGAGTGCCAACCCCCCTGCAAGGGGCAAGGACCCCTTCCACTAGACCAGGTTGCTCAAAGCCCCATCCAACCTGGCCTCAGAGCAGGCATTTTACAAATTCTTCCGTAAGCTACTTGCTACAGTAGATCTCAAAACACACACTTCACACAGACGTCTCTGTGCCACCACGACGCGTTTAACAAAAGCGCACACGTTCACAAGGCGGCACGCAAAGACGTTGCATGCGAATCTCGGGAGCATACGTGGAGGTTGCTTTTGAACACACCTCACCTGGTCTTCCCAGACCCCACAGCCCAGCTGCCGCAG
>NW_010564013.1:22326-22622 GCF_000687285.1 Phaethon lepturus
TCCCGGCCCCCACCCCCCAGCTGCCGCAGGGCCAGCCCGGCTCTGGGTCTCTGCCGGCACCCACCGCCCAGCCCCGTCCCCACCGCCGCAGCTCATTACCGACATACCGGCACCCGTAATTTCATCGGCGGATTGTGACCCCCACACGAGGAAGCTGGCTTTAACAGAAATCCAGACATACAATAAACATAAATTGCATTTTAATCTGCTCTGGGCCTCGGCCTTTACTGGGAGGCATTTACGCTTTTCCTCGCCACAAAAACGCTCCTCACGCGGCCGACATCAGGCCCTAGCCC
>NW_010564014.1:0-8893 GCF_000687285.1 Phaethon lepturus
GACACTGGATCAGGTTGCCCAGAGAAGCTGTTGATCTGTTATCCTTGGCAGTGTTCAAGGTTAGGTTGGATGGGGCTTTGAGCAACCTGATCTAGTGAAAAATGTCCCTGCCCTTGGCAGTGGGGCTGGACTAGATGATCCTTGATGGTCTCATCCAACCCAAATCATTCTATGACTCTATTATTTAGGCTCCCCAGGTCTCCCATGCAGGTGGCCCTTTGTCTTTCTGTGCATTTATATAGCAGAGGTAGCACTGTTTTACAGAAATGTTGTGAAGATAAGCACAATGAAACATCAAGGCATCATGAAGATTGCTTATGCATAATCAAGAAAAATAAGATGAAAATAAAGATTTACAGAACCAAGCCTTATTTTTGAAAGAAGTATGACTTTTCTTTTTACAATCCTTTGAAAGTAGGAGAAAGAGAAAAAATGCTGCCTAACAAAATGAAAAGGTCATATCATATTTTTTGTCCTATCACTAGCAGTAGCTTTGTGTTTAAGGTAGCCAATCTAACCATACTAAAGATAGTAAAGGGACAGCAGGATAAATTCATTTTCATACTATAGGGTAAAAAATTTCAACATATGTACTATTTTGTCAACACTGACAACATTTTTTGCTCCAGTAAGAAAGAAAATGTGACCTTGTAAAAATTATTTCCTTCATAGTCAGAGCATGAAACTGTGCACAAGGTATTTTTTTAGTAATTGTGTTTGATCACATCTAAAATACCAGCCAAGCACTATTTTGTTAGTGCAGAATGCAGCAGGAGAATTGAAGGACAAAAAAGGACTAGACGTTCTGTAAGCATTCCAATTATAATTCATTCTAGTATAGATTGCAGATATAATTTGGAAAATTGTGTATTGTTCTAAAATATTTGAAAGTTATTTGAAATATTATGTTTATTTAGTGGTGAACAGCCAAAAAAGCCCCAGACTATGAGCACAGTGGTAGGTCTGACCACTGTTTTAGAGGTCATAGAATTTCATCAGAGAAAAAATTACAAACAGCTCTTTTAGGAGTGACTATAATTTACAAGGTACAATAATCATATTCTTATGAGTTCCATAAAGTTTTAAAGAATATGTAGTACATCCTAAATCCCCCAAAGTGCCTTGACTGTCTTGCTAGTGCTAATCTGGATATGTACTACTTTAGAAAGAATGTACATTTTACAACAGTACTGCCTGGCAATGAAGTACATAAGTTATCTCAGGCATGGATAACTAACCAATACTGGCATTAAATGTCAGCAAGAATAAAAGTAAATGAGCCTGCACTAAGAGCTGTGTATCTGAGATTAGATTCTACTTGCAGTTAACAGAGGTTGTTTAGATCTAGTTTGGGTTGGTCTACATAGCACTATATTACTGTAATTGTTGTGCAGATAAATACCAAATGAGAAACTAATCAACTACAATGTGCTACTTGTGTTTCCTCAGTGGAGTGTGTTTCAGTCTTTGAGCAAGATCTTGACCATAAAGAAGCAAGAGTTGAGAGGTAGAGCAGGTAACATTTCAAGGGCTATCACAAAAGCATGTGAGAAGAGAAACAGGGTCATAATACATTAGGTATTATACATTATTAGAATCACACTGAGCAATATTCCTACCTAGATTGAAAAACTTTCTGGAGATGTCCTGTTTTCCTACTCATTTAATCTGTCTGGCATGCAATATACCCATACCAAACTTCAAAATGAATTCTGCTTGACTTCTGAGTATTCAGTTGCTGCCTTGGCAGTGAATCACATCAGTTCCTGAAGAAAGCTTTCCTCTTTTGTTTCTTGAAAGTGAGGTGTGAAAACATGAAGAACTACTGTTCAATTAAATTTCAAAGACCTCATTTTATTTAAAAAAATTCTTAACGAAAATAAATCAAGACCTTTGAAGCATATAAGTCCAAATATGTGACACTAGAAGAAAGGAATAAAACCCCCTTATAATTAAATTAGTTTTACACAAAAACCAATATCCAATAATAATGAATGGATCCAACACACAAATACAAAAGGACAGAAGAAATAATTAACTATAAAATAACATGATGAATGACAACCCTTAAGCAATAACAGTGTGTACAGAATCAAATACTAATTGTAAATGGATGGACCCTAACTACAGATATTTCTGTTTCGTCTTCTCTTACAATATTTATCTCTAGTGTCACAGCTAGGAAAAAAAAACACATAAATATGACCTGGTACATTTATAATCATCCTCAGATATTTTTGTCACCATATTTTTTTATTTTTTGTGTTAACCAGACAGTACATTTTAATATTCTAATGCCCTTATCTGTGAGTCAGCAATTTTTTGGATATTGAATCCAATAAAAGTTGGATCAGCCAAACCTCGGATTCTTAGAGATGAGAAAGCAAAGTACTGTTGCTTTACAGTCTGTTTTCAAAGAAATTAGTTGGAGATTCTAGAAGGGATCAGATATAGGCAGGCACATATAATAGAAAGTGCCACCACCCATGATAGTGATACAGTCCCTCAAGAAAGCGTTCTCTATGCATGTGTGATAATAGCTATACATTTTCTGTTCCATGTTCTAATTCTATTCTCATGTATTTTGAGAAGATTTTTCATTTTTAACTTTATTGTTTTATTTTTTAAATTCCAAATCCTTTCCAGCAGAATTTTCATCTTGACTAGTGGAATAATGATAATTCAGGGAATTAAAAAAAAAAAAATACGTCTTAGTCCTATAAAGTTTCTAAAACCCAAGACAGTTTTTCCTGGTTTCCTTCATTGGATATATTATTCCTGTAATTTTTTTTCATTTAAGCACATGTAGTTTGATTAATAATTTTTTGGTTTATTCTCTATTTTCATTATTTTATTATTATGATAACAATACTTCTTCTTCTGAAACCATATGGATAAGTATATTCTTTGTTTTCTTACATTCACCAGTATATCTTGGTATTAACTGAATGACAAAATCTAAGCAACACAGAATGGTCAAGGTAGAAAGGATGTCTTGAAGTCATCTTTTCTTCCTCCTGTTCATGTTGGGTCGCATAGAACAGGCTGCCCAGGACCCTAAATATGTATATATACCACAAAAAAAGGGTAATTGCTACTGTGCTCTAGAACCTCAAGAAATTAGGCAGGGAGAGAATCCCAGAACAAGTAGGCTGCATCTATATGAGTAAATCAAAATGACCAAGAGTGTTCCTTGGTGTGATGATATTGCTATATCATAATGCAAGTATCATCCAAGGAACACTCTTGGAGACTCTTTAGAAACATCTGTAGCATGGTTTTGGACAGTTTCAATTTTCACTCGTCCTGTTCAGTTCTTCAACATGGGGTACTAGACAAAACAGTCCAGGATCAATTTCAAATAGTTGAGTTGTGTCTAGCCACCATAATTTGGAGTTTAAGACCGGATATTAGCATGCAATCTTATTGTCTGAGGACAGTAGGCCTCAGTTTGAGGAAGCATTTACATTTCACAGAATAACAGAATGGCTGAGGTTGGAAGAGACCTCTGGAGGTCATATAGTCCAACTCCCCTGCTCAAGCAAGGCCACCTAGAGGAGCCACTTGTGCAGCACCATGTCCAGATGGCTTTTGAATATCTCCAAGGAGGGAGACTCCATGACCAATCTCGACAACCTGTGCCAGTGTTCAGTCACCCTCAGTAAAAATGTGTTTCCTGATGTTCGGACAGAACCTTCTCTGTTTCAGTTTGTGCCCACTACCTCTTGTCCTGTCACTGGGCATCACTGAAAAGAGCCTGCCTCCATCTTCTTTGCAGCCTCCCATCAGGGATTAGCACACTTTGTTAAGATCCTTCACAAGTCATCTTTTCTCTAGGCTGAACAGTCCCACCTCAGCCTTTCCTCAGAGGAGAGATGTCCTTCCCTTCATTTTCTTTGTGGCCATGTGCTGTACTCTCCCCAGTATGGCCATGTGTCCTAGGGTGGTTTCGAGGATTCCCGAGAAGAGTAGACACATATACACGGACTGCAAGGGGAAAAAGCAGTAAGCATTTATTAACTACAAGCATGCGTTACACTAAGGGTATCTTGCAAAGCAATTGTCTTACCAACCCGAGGACTGTGAGGAAGATGGTCCATCCGTACATTCTTGCGTCGTCCTGCGCCTCGCGCTCAGCCCAGCAGTCAGTAGGTGCCAGCTTTACGTGGGCATCCCCACAGAGGCAACGATGGCCTCGCCGTACACCAATCCCCCTGCTCTTTGGGAAATCCCGGTATTTATACATTTGCAGAGGAGCGGGTTTCGACACATGTGACCAGCGAGTGCCAAAACGCCTCTGTTGCTGACTCTCAGCATAGGGAGCCTATGGCGTATGCACCTGCTGGTCAGGTGGGCTGCACACACCATAACCATCCCGTCTATTGGTTCGTAGGCTCTGTACACACGGCATATTATCAATCATGCTTAAGCCAATAGCAAGATGTTGCAAGGATTCCTCCCTCCACGTCCTCCCCTAGTATTGTTCAACTTTCTTATCTCTGTGGGAAACCATCTGGTTTCTCTCACCCGGCCTGTTATCTACTTCTCACCTGGCTATCTGTTTTTCTCACTGTGCTAACTGCGGTGTTCTCACGGACTGAAAGTCCATCTTTTAACCCCTCTGCTGCGGTTTTCTCACTCTCTACTTCTCACTCAGTGTCCAACTATGGACCAAAATTCCATCTTTTAACCCCTCCATATACACCATGTCTCTCTTCTACTGGGGAGCCCAGAACTGGACACAGCACTCCAGGTATGGTCTTTACTAAAGCTGAGTAAAAGGGGAAGGATCACCTCCTTCGACCTGCTGGCAACAATCCTCTTGATGTAGCCCAAGAAACTATTAACCACCTTTACAGCAAGGGCACATTAGTTACCGATTCATTTCAACCGTGTGGTCGTCAGAATACCCAGGTCCTTTTCTGCAAAGCTTCCATTTTTCAATCCACCACAAGCCATCTGGACATGGTCCTGGGCAGCCTGATCTAGGGGATTGTGCTTGAGCAGGGGTGTTGCACCCGAGGAACTTGGGGCAACCCAAACCCTAAGAGACCGACAGTGTTGCCCCAGGGCAACCCCTGGGGAGTTGGACAGCATGGTCTCCAAGTGGTGAGCCCTCTGCACAGGAAACAAGCACCACAAGTGCAGAGTAGAGCTCTGGATGCTCTGGTTGCTGCAGCAGTGGGATTTTTGGGCACGAGTCAATGCAAAGAAGCAGCTTGAGAGTTGGAGGCACAGCTAGGGTAGGCACAGAAGGGAAGAGTGTCCTGCAGCACCAGGCACCTCGCCTCATCCTGCATCCCCTCATCACCATTCAGAAATGTTTCTTTTGAAACACTGATCTCTCATCAGCACAGCGAGAGCAGAGACCCTTGCCATGAAGAGGACCCATCCTGCCACAGGGATAGACACCATTGCCCCCACCCAGTATCACGAAGGCACCAAGAGTACTGTTATGTCTACAAGCACAAAGGCCAGCACCAAGGGAGTCAATCCATGTCAGGGGATGGTAGAGCAGGAGTAAACCATCCACAGCACACATCACCTTCTCTCACAGATGCACACCTTGAATGCACACCTGGCCTGCTTACAGTCACAAGATAGAGCAAAGACGTGTTCCCTCCACTTGGGACCTCAGTTCTCCTCCACCTTGACACAAGACACTTAACACAAAAAGGGACATCAAGGCATAGTCCCACTTACTGATATCCCCTTTTTTTGCCTCTAGATGGCTTTGGACGGGGGGTACATCAGATGTACGGTTCTGCACATGCTGGACTGACAGAAATATGACACCCATGCCAGTGTTGGAACATAGGCAGCAAGGCTAAAGAAAGCTTTTGAGGTGTCTTGGTCTCAAAGCAGGTACTCATGCTGTGTTTCTGGGGGGCAGAATCTGCAGCAGAGCCCTCTAGCATGGGGGGTGTCCTGAACCAGAGAACCTCAGGGGAGTGGAAAGATGTGGACTCCAACAAGGCCTCTCCAGTCCCTTCACTTGCCCTTGCAGGGGGCAAGTTGGTAGTCGGAGACAGGTGCCACAGGGTCTTTTCCAATTGCACAAGGGACATGATTTGCATTTGTCCACAGTTTGCAGTGCTAAGTCCTGCCCAGGCAGAAGAAATCCAAGAGGAGAACAAACCCCTCACAGATGCAGGAGCACAACTTGCTCTGTTTTGTCTCTGTCCAAGGGCTCGTAGCTCTTCTTTTCAAGACAACTCAGAGTCAGAATACTTGGCCCAGAAAGCTCTGCACCTCTCTACATAAGTCAGGGACCTCCACCTACAGTCCCCACTTTCATTTCAATTATGGTTTTGGGGAGAGTCTGCCCGCTTTGTCAAGAGAGCCGCTGCCTAGAAGGTTTGCACTTGGTGTGATGCCCAGGACCCACTGAGCCAGGCAGTGGGGATGAAGGCTGGAGGTTGCTGTCTGGATGATGCTGCTCTGGTGGTTGTGACAGCATGAGGGACAAGTCATAATGGGAGCTGTCCCCAGAGATGTCACCAGGCAGCCCCATTGCTCTTTGACTTGGGTGTTTGGTGAGTGCAGCATTCAGGTGGAAGACTGGGCTGGATGGGGGACGAGGCAGATGGCCAGGGAGTTTCTAGCCCGGAGCAAGGGTCAAGATTCTCAGGGCAGGGCATGGTACCACTCTGAGGATGAGGCAGAGGGGCTCACGGATCCCAGTGATGGCAGGTGCCCAGAGATATTTTAGGGATGTACCAGGTGCCTGTGGCTCCATGGAACACTGTTGGGTAGCAGACAGGAGACTCTACTTGGGTGTTCCTTCCCCTTTGATGGAGCATATTCCAGTCAGAGGCTGGCCATCAAGGTGGGTTGGGCAGCACTGTCTCCAGACAGGGCCTGCGGCCCCCTCAAGCCTGTCAACACCAGTGCCCAAACACTGCCCTGGGAATGGCTTGTGTCTCCCATCTATGCAGTGCTCACAAACACTGCCCTTGATCCCTCTCACCTGCCTCACCCCCTCTTCTACTGGTCTCCAGTTCCATGTGGCTCCTGCCCCACTCCACCAGCCCTGTGCTGCCTCCCACCCAGCCCTACTGAGCCCCTTTTTTTCCCATCTCCTCCAGGTCATGGTTGCAGCAATCATCCTTGTCATGGCTGTGCTGACCGTCCAGCATGTGCTGAAGCTCAGTCACCAGATAGATGTGGTCACGGCCAAGTGGTGCAGCAGCCTGAGGAGTGTCTGCATCAGGAGATGACTCAGCTGCTGCAGGAGGTTGAGCAGAGCAGGGGTGTGGAGGCAGCATGTTCCTTTCTGTGTTGCAGCAGCAGTCATTCTGGACCATTGCAGGAGCCCTTGTCCTGCTCACTGGCCAGGGAAATGAAGCTTGCCTCTGAGAGCTGCAATGAGCAGGGCAACTCCAGCAGCGAGAAGGAGGAGGAAGAGCCCAATGGTGCACAGAATATCATCAGGCCTTTTTTTGTGCCTACTCCATCGCTGGTGGTGAAGGGGGATGACCCCCTTCTACCCCAGCTGCTGGTGGGAGACCTCCTTGCTGTCTGTCAAGTGCTTTGCAAGAATACTTTCATGATGCAGCTGCACACAGCCATTGGGATGGATGGCACCTAAGAATCCTGCAGTGCCCATGAGAACATCATTGCCTACCACCTGCATGTGTTCCTGCAGCCACCCCCCGGGAACTTCTTCAACCTAGAGCTGGACATAGTCACTGCTGTCATAAATTACCTATTGAGTTATCATCGAATATCATTTAAAGTCATATACCTCACTGATATGTTTTATTTTTATAATCAACTTGTATAATTCCTTGATGTAGCTTAAGGGTTCTTTATTTACCAAATTCCGTCATAAAAATCTTATCTCAGCTCACTTCTCCAGAAAAAAGGAATTTTACTCATCCTCCAGTTGCTGGCAATATGTAATTAGAATGCATCCTTTCACAGAGAGTGAGTCTGACCTGACAGACCTGAGTGTTCAAGAAGCCTCTTGATTTCTTTCTCTATTACATAAGTTTCTTTTTTTTCAAGTATAGTTTATTTACTTAACAAATAAGATGTATGTTCAAAGTATCCTCAGCTACTTCTGCGATCTAATTCTGCCCCTCTTTGTGGTATTTGTAGCAAAGATTCCTAGTTTTCTCTCATTATTATCACTCCTTAAGGTATAATTCCAGAAGGATTTTCTTTGAGAGATGCTAGCTTCAGTTTTATCCATTAAATTTTACCACATTTAGCATACTTCACTTTAGCAGTTGCTTCACTATTACCTAATAAACTCTCATTTGCCTACATTAGTTCTTATTACTAACAAAAACAAAACAAAACAAAAGCCTAAAACCTTTACTTGTTATTAAAACAAAACACTCAGATTATTACTGTTTAGATGCTTCTTCTGCATCTTTGTGTCTCCAAAGTTGTGATACTCAAGTAAATCTATTAATCTGCACTTGGTTTTACATATGTACAGTTTTGTCTGTTTAGCTTTTGAACATCTTGAAAATTAGTCTCTTTTACCATCAACTAAGCTTTCAGGAAAAAAAAAAAGAAATTTTATAATCGTAGAATTGGTCAGTAAGTCAGAGTAGTTACTCCCACTTTGTATGCTTCTATGTATTTTATTTTTATACTTGTACCGCTTTTAGCTGGGATAGAGTTATTTTTCTTCATAGTAGCTTGTGTGGTACTATGTTTTGCATTTGCAATGAAAAGAGTATTGATAACACACTAATATTTTAGGTATTGCTGAAGAGTGCTTATACAGGGTCAAGGCCCTTTCTACTTCTTATACTGGCCGACCAGTAAGTTCGTTGGAGGTGGGCAAGAAGCTGGGAGGGGACACAGCTGGGACAGCTGACCCCAACTGACTAAAAAGATACGCCATACTATACGACATAATGCTCATCAATAAAAG
>NW_010564014.1:8954-29427 GCF_000687285.1 Phaethon lepturus
GGGAAAGAAGGAGAAGTTGGGGGATGTTTGGAGTTACAGTGTCTGCCTTCCCAAGTAACTGTTACATGTGATGAAGTCCTGCTTTCCTGGAGATAGCTGAACATCTATCTGCTTGCTGATGGAAAGCTGTGAATGAATTGTTTCTTTTGCTTTGCTTGCACAGTCAGCTTTTGCTTTACCTATTAAACTGTCTTCATCTGAATCCATAAGTTTTCTCACTTTTACCCTTCTGATTTTCTCCCCCATCCTGCTGTGGGGGAGTGAGCAAGCAGCTGTGTGGTGCTTCACTGCTAGCCAGGGTTAAACCACAATGTTTGTCATTCTTCTTCCTTCATGCCATGTCTTGATATTTTCAGCATTTATTTGCACTTGTGACTATCTCAACTACCAAACCCTTTTAGTATAATCTTTTGCATTTTCACATCAATCTTTTGTGATCTATATTGGATCACCTCCTTTCTTTATCTAGTTATTCTTATTGCTTTCCTTTTTATCATGTTTGTAATTGTTTCCTATACTTTGATTGTTCCTTATAATTTTGTAATTAGCAATTACCTAACCATATAGCACAGTTCAAAACACTTAATTTTTAGTTTTATCTGTTATTTTATTGTCTTCTGACTGGAACATTCTGTGGTATTTCTGTGTCTCTGTTGCTCTATTTGATTCTTTATGTTTAATCTGTCTCTAACAACAGAGTAATCAAAGTCATAAGCCAAGCTCCTCTTAGACTTCTTGTTTGTAAGTTATGCATTGTTGAATCTTTACTAATTCCATTTTCTAGGTTTATTTGTTTTTTATATATTTTCTATTCTTTCCACAAAGCTGCAGAATTCCAGGATTTTTTTTTTATATAGGATATTTTGGAGAACATTATATATATACTTGAGAGATTCATAGAAAGGAGAATTTGTTTTGTTTCTGCCCATGTTATTTTTTTTAACAAGAGTATATATGTTAATACGCAGGATGATGTGTTATTTATTCTTCTTCTAGATAGAAATTTTATAAATCTAAGTATATTTTTCTAGTATGCCCTATTGTAATACTATTTCATCAGAAGAGAAATGCATTTTTTACTTAGCAGGTTACAATTTTAGTAATGAGAAAAAGGAATTCAAAGAGTATGTAGCAGATTCACAAGTAATTTTTCTTTAAATGTGGTCATCTAAAGTGTCAAATGATGCTTAACATTTATTTTTGAGGTAAAAGAATCAAGCAGAAGAAGGAACTGCTTAGTGTGATATAAGAGGTTTTGACGCAGCAAAATGGCATGAGTAAGCAAAGGAAAAACTGGTGTTAACATTAAAAGATGGAAGACTGTTTTCCCTTTATGAGAAAGAAATATTACAGACTGATAGTGCTATAAAATTCTGGGCATATAAATGTGCCCATACAAAATATAAGTTCACCAAGGCTGATCAGGAACATACACGATACAGAAAAGTGATGTAATCAGGATAATTATTCCTATTTTATATCTACCCTTTTTTGTAAGGAAAATAACCAGAAAAGTATACAATATTGTTGATAGCTCCAGCTTGTTTTTGTTTATTTGTTTATTTTTTTTAACAAAAATGCAAAAAGAAGGCATCAGATGCAGGAACAAGTCAAATACAGCAGAACAGTTTGGATAATGAAGGATATTAGTTACACGAATTACAAGCATTGTAAAGGCAAGAAGCTAGTCAGGAACAGGCAACGTGGATGTACAAAAAGCCCGTTATATTTGACCATCTCAAGGCCTTCTGTGATGATGGTGGTGATGTAATCTGCATTCCTTGTGTTTTTTCAAGATTTGGCTATTTAAAGCCATGGCTTAGCTAATTTAGTCCTGGTCAAGTTGTGCTTTAAATAGAAAGTTGGTGTAGCTGAATGGACAGGACCTTTGGAGGTTCTAATTTCTGTGATTCTATGATATTAATATTGATTTATTTTGATGACTGAAATTGATGCTACTTATATAATTGATGTTATATTATTTTTAGGTAGATAATACCTTTTGGTTTATCTTTCTATAAATTGGCCAGGTACTACTTTAACACAGGTACAAAACTGATTTATTATTATTTTATTGTTATCTTCTGTACTTTAATAGTTCCTGCAAGCAGATTAATGACTAGATCCAGTTAAAATTATTCAGTTTCTTATTCATTGTAGCTTAATTTTAGTCAATTCCACAGAAAAAAATAAAAAATATTCTTATCATCCACAAAATAGTTTTTTTTTTTTTGATGTGTTGGAGAGTATGAATTCCAAGTGTTCTTAAATGTTGTAAATTTTGCTTCCCAGCTGATAGCATTGTGTCTCTTTTAGCTATTAATTTGGTATGTGAAACTATCACATCATGATTATTCACTGGTATTCTATCTACCAGAGTGAACTTGTACTGCTCGTAGTGGTTGGTATTACAACCTCCTTGGTCTCTTGAGAAATTCATTGATTCATTTTCTTTTCCCAGACTGTTCTCAGATTGTCAGTATTGTTTCTTAATCTAGTTCATAGGGACAGTGAAGTCTCTGTGGTTTAGATTACTCACACAAAGAGATGTGCAGCCAGCCACATAGGAATCCAAGAATTATCTGCTCAGATCTATAAATTCTCAAATGTAACCTGGTGCAATGGAGACACTGAAACAACCTTTATCTACTTTATTTCTTTATAACCATTGACACTGGAGTTCCTTTCGTCTTCCTATATCTAAAACAGTGCACCCATATCTAAGAAAGAGGATTTAAAAATGTGTTTTCACTACAAGCCAGGAATTCAAATCACCCATTACATTTGATGAGAAAAATTAGAACTCTCTACAGCAGGATGTACAATGTAAGTAGATATTTGGTCTGTGTCTGTGTCCACTTTAGCAAGTAGCACAATAAAAGAGGTGGGGATCTGTAGACCAAAAGTTTATAAGGATCTGATATCTATGATGCGTATGTCTCAGAGAGGCTTTACTTACGATTATGTGTCATAGCCCCAGTGAAAGTTCTTGAAACAAATCTTTCAAATTATTCTCTTCTAAAAGAAATGCAATTTCCCACCCCCCCCTTTAAATTGTTGTTTGAAATTTAAGTTTATCTGACAAAATAAAAGGTTCTGGTTAGATTCCTTCTGAAAACAAACAGGCATGTTATGTGGTATAGATGTTCTCAGCGAATTTAAAGCCAAGTTTGGAACTAATAATACAACATATCAAGATTAAAAATAAAATCAAATACTTTCCACTCACAACTTTTCACTGAAACTCCTTATCTGTTTATACCAGATGTAAAGATGTCTGAAAATATCTAAATTAAAGGTCAGAGAACATGTAAGAAAATAAGTTAAATTAATTCACATGCTTTTTAAGGTTCACTTAAATCTTCATTTAATGCATGTACAATAAACACTTGGCTTTGGTGTGATATTTGACTGCTGCATGCATGAAGATAAATGTGTGAAACACTATAGTTAAGGTTAACCCAGTGTTTATCAAAGTACCCTGTGCTGAGTTTTTTAGTTTTGGGGTTTTTTTTCTGAGTTTGACTTGTATGAATATTGAACTCATACCAGAAAGGAAAGATGGGACATAACCTGAAGAAATGGACTTAGGGAAGGGAAAATTCATCAGTGTTATGACAACCTTGATGGACCATTATGTCTCAGTGTGTCATGGCGGAAGAATCTGAAATAGAAAGATATGTTTGGAAAATGAGCAATTTTGGACAGAGAACCTTTTTGCATCTTGCATTCCTATCAAGATGACTTTTAAGTTAATAAAGTTAAGGCAACCACCTGAATAGTAGGATAAATATTTGACCCTGGATCATGGATCACGATCTATCAAAGAGAATGTATGTTTCTCAGAAACAGCAGAAAAATAGGCTTTTATTCCTATGAAGTTAAGACATAACTGACATAATATATACACTTACATCAAGTTTTCTTTGTCCCTGCTAGAAGAACAAGCTCAAATGCTTAAACTGGATTATTTCATAATTTAGTAATTTTAAATTTAATCAAATATCTCTACTGTATCAGACTTCTCAAATAACAATCAATACTTATGATAAAACATTTCAACTAATAAATCCAAGAAAATACAATATTAAATATCTCGCCAGGAACTATAGGGCACATGAGAACATAGTAAATGCCTATTTGGACTCTGATTTGAATAGTTGGAAAATATTACAGACATACAGTTATTTTTTGGTGAACTACCTTCCCATTTTAATTATTTAGTTGCATTATTTAGATTTAGGTAAATAAGAAAAAATGTTACTGCAGACAATAATCTTAGACTATGTCAACAATGGAAACTATATGTGCTGTGTTTACCAAAGTACAGAGTCCCCTTCTTCAGAATAAGGAGATTCACTTGAAAACTCTGAAACATTTTTCCTGACTTCATGCCAGAGACCCAAGTAAAACAAGGATAAGTACGGTGATGATTGTGTCTCACCCCAAACACGATCAAGAGTATTGTGACAGTGTTCACTCAGAGACCAGTTCCTGCGAACACAGCAGTGTAGCTACTCAGAAGTGAAGAACTAACTATAATAAATTTACAGCAGATGTAAACAAGAGTTCTCAACCTGTTTCTCACACACTAACATGTAGAAGCTCAGTGTTCTTCTTGGGGCTTAGCACCACCCAGAAAAGATTTAAGGAATGGAAACTGTTGACCAGGGGATTCATAGGACCCTGATTACCCTGATAGTATCCAATTACTGATTTACTTTATCTATCTTATTATGTACCTATAGGCAATCAATAAAAGGACAAGAAAAAGACAAGATTTAAATAACAAGTCTTGATGCAGAAATCTGATTTATATTTTAATCCAGTTAATAATATAGTTGTACACTGATAAAACTAAGTAATTTTATGATAAGCAAACAAGGACGCATAGAATCTCATAACCAAACATCATATTACAATGCACATTCAAAGATAACCTTAGCTTCATATATGCTTACTCTTTAGCCTGGAAACTTTAACAAGTTTCCATTATATTGGGACTGAGTAGAAATAGAAGGCACAGATTTCTTTTCTTTTTCGAAGTAACAGTTATTCAGTGGACAGCTATTTGCTTGTTCACTCTTTTGTCACTAACTGACCTCATTCTGGTAAAAACTGATGATAAGGTGCTATAAAGGCTATTCCTCTGAAAAAAAAAAAATCATTTGTACATCAGCTGCACTAAATGTCTGATTATTGAGAAAGGTACATTTTGTGGAAGATCATCACCATTAACAGCAGGGACACAGAGAGATAATTAAAAGATATTAAGCCTATATTGAGTCCATCAGTGTCCCTAAAATGTGATAAATTGCTATATCTAGAGAAATGGTATAGCACTTGCTGTAAATATTCTTTAACATTGTGGATATATAATATATAGTTCTTCACATATGAAACTAACAATAGGAGGTAATGCAGTTTATCAGATTTTGTACATTTCTGTCCTCAGATGTTTAAAAAAAAAAAAGAAAAGCAAGCATGTCTCAGTCAGGAAATATTTGATAATACTAGCAGTTATCCTACTTTATTCCCTAGAAGCCAGCCAGCTAAAACCCATCTGTCCATCTTTGGATTGACATTGTGCTCATCCAGTATAATTATAATTGTAACTTAGGAAGAGATTACTCAAATCGCAAGCCACATGTCGGACTGGAGGTATGCACCTTTTGCATAGCTTGCTGAAAGCTCTGGGTCTTTCTCCCGTTTGCTAGCTGGGACACCATAATATGTAGAATTGCCAAAACTGAAAGAAAAGAAGCTTTTGTGATGCTATTATCAGCTTTTCTCACAACACTGCAGGATCACATATGCCATTGTTTTTTGTACAATATGTTACATTCTACAATTATATCATATCATGTAATAATATAATTCTGTAAAAATAAAGTTATTAATATCAGTGTGAAAGTTGAGGAATCAGTAGTTCATGTTAGGAATCGCCAGTGTAAAACTGAAAGCTTACTGCATATATTTTTCTCCTTAGCGATTTCTTACTTATGCATTAGTTGTGCCATAAAATAATATGAAATAACTTACCTGATCCTACAGAAAATATATCCTGCTGTATTTAATTTTCAGTTTTTACTTAATTTTGAAGCAGATTTACAAAACATTTTTGAGGATCAGTTGCTTATCTGTATAAAATGTTTCACAGTGATTTCATTGGACTCCAGGCAGTAGAAATACACTTCTCTGTCAAAGTCAGGGGTTCAGTTGTGCCATCATGAAAATGAATGTCAAGCTGATGGTGAATCTGTGGTATATGCTTTGTCCTGACTACAGGATCTTTTTTATTCAAACATTTACAAACATATATCAGGTAAAGAAAGTTGAGCCTTGACTGATTGGATTGCAAAATATTCAAGTGGGAAAACACTTTGAATTTTGCTTGCCTAGTCATCCTTTTGGTTTGCTTAATTGCTTATTTAATATTGAAGCTTGGCTGTCATAAAAATCATATAAGTTCACTTTTTCTTCCTTTTGAAAGGAGAGCAGCATCAGCATACTTTCCTGGAGAGCAATAAAAGTGCTCAAATTTCAGGAAAAAAAATCAGGTATTGTTGGAATGTGCATTGCTTGATGTATTGAACTGTGTGGTGTGCAGGTGGCCAGGCGCTGGCACTGGGGCTGCAGTGGTGGCCTCTGTGAGGAGAGGCCAAGGCTGCTCCATGCCAGACACAGCCAGCTCCAACAGACCCACCACAATACACAGAGCCCTTAAGTCAAGATGGTGTTGCCTCTGGGAAAATATGTTTAAAACACCAGAGAACAGTGAGGAGTGAGGAAAACCAGCATGAGAAAGACCTGTGAATATGAAGGTCAGAGAATAAGAAGCAGGCAAATATTTCCTGAAGGGACTGCAGTCACGTTGAGACCCCACTCTGGAGCAAGGGGGAAAGTGTGAGGCACCTTTATGGACTGACCATGAACCCCATTCTCCTTCCCCCTGCACCACTTGCAGGGGTGGGGGAAGAGCTGGGAATGAAGGAGTGAAGTTGAGCCTGGGAAGTAGGGGGTTGGTGAGGGGAAGGTGTTATTTTAATTTTGTCTTTATTTCTTATCATCTTACTCTCTATTAGTTGGTAATAGATTAAATTAATCTTCCCCAAGTTGAGCCTGTTTTGCCTGTGACAGTAATTGATAAGTGGTCTCTCTGTCTTTGTTTTGACTCACGGGATTTTTAATTTCATTTTCTCTCCCCATCATATTGAGGAAAGGGAATGAGAGACCAACTGGATGAACACCTAGCAGCCTGCCAAGATCAACCCACCACAGGAACTATAAATCAAGTTGGACTAAGAAAAGATACGATATTGTTTATTCTTTTAAGATAGTGAAAATAAATGTAATTCTATTTTAAAGTGAAATCCCTAAAAGATTGGCTACAAGGGTTCCAGAGCACTCTCTTACCTATTAGAGATCAGTACACTTCTACTGTTCTCACATTATAGGCAAAGAATGAAATGAATATCTAATTTAATTCCCTGCTATCTAATTTTTATATCATCATAGTAATACCATGTTAATAAGAGTGCATACTTAGTAAAGGTACTGTCCTTTTTGCATAGAAGTAGCTGACAAATATTTTCCACATTCTTTGTTTTTTGCTCAGATAAAAAACTATTTACAAAAGAGTTTTGTGTGGTACTTTGTAAACTTCATCTGAAATGAAAATATTTTAGCCTGACCCTTTTCTATGTAAATCTGAGCCTTAATCAGTATCTAATAAGATTTCTCATTTCATTGTAGAAACAAAGGAAGTAGTGCAAAGGGAAAAAAAAAGTCATTAATAAATGAATTCTATAGTCATTAGAGTGAAAAGAGTGTTTACACTAATTCAGCTGTTCTGCTCTATCGCAATTCAGGAAATATTTCTACAGTCTGTTTTGCTGCCTGCAGTTCCAAAGAAAGTAATCTTCAGCTAATCAATAGTAGCAGCAGGTAACATCTTCAAACTTTCTTGTTAGGAAAAAGATATCTCTCTCTACTAAAAAGCAAACCTCTTCTCTGGTTCACAAATATAAAGAAGGAATGTTTTTCAGGTATGTGGTCTACTTCAGAATCAAGTATCTATGAACAATTTTCAACATGTGAATGATTGTACTTCAGAGAGATGTTAGAAGCCCCAGACTTAGAAATTGACTTACAGTCAAAATCAGTCAAAGGGAGCAGATCTTAGAATTCAGCATAAATGCAACCTATAACAAAGATCTTCATCACTAAGAATCTAAATAAGGACCTGTCTGTTCAGTAGAAAAGACAAACTTGCACTTTATATAAGACTTTGTTTTACAATCTACCTTAAATAATCATGTTTTGCTACACTGATGTTGACAAATCTGGGCTTGTTTAGTTTGGAAGCACCATACAGAACTGCTGCAAAGTACTTGTTATTGTAGAATTTCCAAGAGAGTTTTCTCTCCTTGAATTTCCAAAGCTTTTGAGGGTCACTGAAAAGAACAATGGATAAAAGTAGAGGTAGTGAACACTGACACCCGTTTCATGGGTTGAACCCTACTTAAAAGCACCATTCAGGTAAGTGATGCCTTGCCTACACCTGCACCGCCCTAACTCATAAGAGTTAGATTGGCAGTTACATTCTGCTATGTGCTGGGAAAACAAACAAAGCACAGAAAATTGTTATGGGGTTGTCTTACTCCAAAGCCCTGGACTACGTTTGCCCTGTTTTAGTGGTTTAGGTATTCATAGGAAACAAAGAAATCTCAGACAAATGGTTAACTTCTTTTTTAATTCCTGTAACACGTTTGAGGTGGAGAGCAGAAGCTGTTAATGATCCAGGCAACAACTACTATTTAGCTATTACTATGAAGAAAGTCAAAGAAATAGGCCTGGGGAGATGTGACAAACAAGGCCATTGGTGGCTCATCCCAACCAAGTTAGAAAGCAGTAAACAGTGAAAAAAGTAGCTCTTTGTGGGGTGCATGCATGGATTTCTGACACAGTATCGAAGTGGAATTGTTGCATGTCGAGACTGGGCCACCAGCCAGGATCCAGACATGCCAAATTGTCTAAACCTGACTGCTGGCACAGAGACAAGGACCTAGACTAGTGTAACTCTGAAGTGTGTGAGTGTTGTAGAATAGAAATCGCATAATAGAAACTTTAGAAAAAAAATCTTAGAATAAAAATTGTTATCCACCAGCTTTTCCTATCCTATCTAGCAACTAAATTTTATGCCTTGCTATACATGTCACACTTCATAACGAAATTTTATGTCGGTCAGTACTGGGAACCATAAGCAACACCTTTAAATTCCGCCATGACACACACATTATCAGAATAAATATTCTTCATATAAAGTAGAAATTTGAGTCCTAACACTGAATAAATAACCTTCCAAATGGTAAGGGTCAAAGCATATGCCTGGAACTCTAACAGCATATTAATGAATGAGATATGCAGTATGGATCTTAAAATTTCTGTTCATTGAGGGTTATACTATACTCCTGCTCAAGCTATTTCTGGATCTTTGCTGAAATTAGAAAATAATGAAAACTTGTGTTCCAATATAGGGAAATACTGGAAGGAAGATAATACCTAAACATAATAGAACTCACAGTAAGTTGTTCAAATGTTCATCTATACAGAAACAGAAAAATTACAGATAAAGAGGATGCGGCATGAGAAAATATATTTCCAGTGGAATAAACACAAGAAATTTGGTGATTTTCACAACAAATCTTCTCAAAAATAACATTAGGTATGTTTAATGTACTAACAAAAATTTTCCAACCTCCTTGCCCTGGCATTCTTCACACTTTAAAAAAAGAAGCTTAAAGAAGTCTTCCTTGTCCCACATTTTCATGGCACTTTCTCACAGAAATTAGATGACACACTAGCTTGAAGTAAATTCATGCAGTTAATACATTTATCTTTAAAGGACCAGATGGTCAATTTAGTATTTAAAGTACAGTTTCAAAATTTAAATTTTAAATGAATTTCAGCCACCACTATTTGTATTTCTTTGACTTATAAATATTATTTTATAAGTGATATTTAAGTATACTATATATACCTGAAAACAAACAAAAAAACCCAACAAAACTGTATATTGTGTTCTATCCTTCACGTTTCTTTCTTCTCTCTCCCTCGTGTAAATTTTTGCAGTATTTAAACACTGTGCCTTGCAATCAATTTGTTAACAGCCTTTTTATTGCATTTAGATTGCACCACTATTTATTTGCTACAACACAGTATGTCAGTCTTCCATCTTCCCATTTGCTTGATTTTTTTTTTTAAAGGAAAAAGGGAGAGGTGTTTGTCTCTCAACACCATTATGCTTTTACCTTCTTTCTTATTAACCAGGTTGAAATTGGTTTACCCCAACAATGCTTCTCAAAATTAAGCATATATTTAAAGAGCAATTTTCAGTACATACAAGCAAGAAGACAAGGTTAGCCATAATAAAAGGTGTTATATGAGCACTGGATAAGTAATTTGACAGGAATAAGAGCTTATTTAAGCGCTATGATTTTAAGAGAACGCTTTGAACTTCACAGAATAAGAGCTCTTTAAAATGTGCTATTAAGATCACAATCTTGATAATATATTTGCTTTTTTGCTTACTTACCTTTCAAAATTTGACCTTTGTTTTTTTCTTTGGGCTGCATTCCAAGAGGCTCTGACTGAATCGAGTTTTCCTTGTTCTGGCAGCCAAATGAATGAGAAATGGAGAAGAAAGAGAACTGTGTTCCAAATGGATGTGCTTTTTCTCTAAGAGAAAAATGAAGAGTTCAAAAGTATAAGAAAGGCAGAACATAAAGCTAATTTGTTTTGTCCTTTAAAAGGAAAAGGAAATAGGTTAGAAATGCATCCCAAATAAATGTCTCTGCTTCTGTCCCTTCTTTAGTCCCTCAGAACATCCTGCTCCACAGATCATCCATGTTTCTTTTGAATCTCTGAGGAACTTCTTTTTCCTGAAATTTTAGTCAGTTTATCACAGCCACAATCCCTCAGGAAAAGTAAGGGAACATGAAATGTCTTCTGGAGCTCATGGGTGCATCTGAGAGGCTCCATAATTATCCAGAAGGGCCTGCTCCTTAGCATGGCTGCTTGGCACTGTTTCTGCAGTATTCCTAGGCTAGGCATTTTTAGCAGAAATCCCCAGAAGTTTGAAGAATTCAGGAAGTCTATCTTTTCAGACAAACTCCTTTATATAAGAAAAGGCATACCAATTACTAAACAATAGGGTATTAAATGTCCATATATTGTAAATAGTGTAAATGAATCCAAATGGCATAAATGCCTGACTTCTTGCTAGCTTCCCTTCAAGAGAAGAGTATTAAAGGGAGTATATCAGAGATCATACTGAATCAAGATTGAAGAAATAAAATAGAAAAGAGAAATCTTTTATTAAACTAATATAATAAAACAAGTGCTTTGAAAGAAAATATACATTAATTATTTCTTTTAAGACAAACAAAATGCAACATAGCTGTCAGAAATATCATTGCTCTTGGATTCACTCCTTTGTTTTAAAGCAATTACCTTTTGAGGAAAAAAATGTAATTTAGCCTTCTTTTTGTGCAGCTTTGTTTTCTTATTTTAGCTGTTAAAATGCTAATTTTTTTATTTGTTTGTTATTTTTGTAATGAGGTTTTCTGGTCTACTGAAGCTACCATCTATACATGACATTCACTCCTTGCTCCCTGAATTTCTCTGTGCATCAGATTCCAGATGAATCTTCTTCCTGGAAACACTCCACATTTTTATGATTGTCAAATATAGCTGCAAAAACAGGGTTCTAATTTTAGAAAATCACCATGAAATTCAACGTTCTTATTTTAGTCTCTCATATTCCTAAATACCTGTTATTCAAAATTTGGGTGTTCAGGTATCCATATATTCAGATTAAATCAAATAACCTGGTAAGCAGTTCAATATAGTAGGAAGGGTAGTACGTTAGTAAATGTCAGTACTTGGTAAGATTCATTTTGTTATACTGTTCAACATTTGCTCAGCAGCAATGTTTTCTTCTTTATTTGTTCTGTGTGCAGACAGCGTAGGCACAGTAAATGATCTGCAAACATAGATTTTCTTTTGTCTTGATTGGTTGCTAGAGTGGAAGATTCCTTAAAAAGAAACTTCTAATACTGTACATGTCAAAGTTGTGTAAAAAATAAAAGACAAAGTTGGAGAGAAAAATAAAACCCTGAGGGACTAGAGAGAAACAGAAAATAGATGAACGAGAAAAGAAAATTACATTTTAAAGCACCACACATGTTAGAAGAAAAAAAAAAAAACCTCCAAGACTGAAAGCTAGAAAATTGAGTGAAAGAAAAAAAAAGTGTTATTTTTATTAATACAGAAATATAAAGTGATGTATGGATCTAACTTAAGGTTTGTAGATATAGAATCAATCTTGAAGCTGGATTTACAGCCATTTCTTTGAACATGTATACAACTCTTAAGTTCTGTGTGATTCTGGGCAGGCCTGAAGATAGAAAAGTTCATTTGCCTGAAGAGCTAGTGTATAAAAAGTCCAGTAGTCCAACTAAAACAAAATGTTTTAAATGTGCAGTTTCTCTGCCCAGAAATGAAACTGCAGTCTTCCTGTCTGCAAATTCACTTAGAGTGTGCTGAAAAGATTCAGCTGGAGAAATACATGAGTAGCTCACAAACAAAAAGCAAACAGAAGTTCTACTAGAGATTACAGACTCTGGTCTAATAGTTAAGTGGCTGCTATTCTGTCTGAGATTTCTCTGCAGCCCTTGTGAAGCTGGATATTTCAACCTGTGCTTCCAAGGAGATCAATAACCATCATCAGTAAGTACCACAATATGGGAAATTAAAGTGTGGAGACTTCTATTTCTTAAATTAGTGTTCTATGATTACTGCAACTATGAATTGAACGTATGCAACCAAGCTACTAAACACAAAGTCTATACAATCTGCTTTAATGACTACTTATATATTCTATATATAGATGTAATTTCTGTCTTCAAATGTATTCTGGCAATGGATAATATATGAGGGTCGTGCACATAACTTTTTTCAACTTTGAACATTATCACAATTATATTCTTTAGGGACAGAAATAACTGCACTCAGAATGAGTACAGGAACCCAGATTGAGTTACTACTGGACACACTGATAAAACACAGGTGATCATCTGTTCCCACAGGCACACTGTGGAGGATTTTGGCTTAGGAAACGTTTACTCTTCTAGAAAAGACAACACTGACCAACAGCTCTGAGGTACTTCATCTCTGCCAAGAGTGAGATCTCCTGACACCCACCTCCAGCTAGATTACAGATTCAGCAGAAACAGGGAATATCATCCTTCACTAAAGTGAGATCTTTTGTTTTAGTTCAGAACTCAACAAGGTTTTGAAGCTGTCTCCTTTCACAGGGCAGAAATTTACCTGATTATGTGCCACTTGCCTTTTTTCACTCTCAGTTTGGTAGAAGCCAAAGACATTGCCTTACAGGGAGGTAAAAGTCTAATTTGTATCTGTTGGATGAACCTACTCATATGAAAACCAGGCCACAAAGGCAAGATGCCACTAGACATTAAATGTTAAGTGATATCTTACCTCTATAAAACACAGTACCATAAATAGAAGTAGCATATCTCTGTTTCCAATATGGGTTGTAGCTCTGCAGCTAGGGTATAATTCTGAGAGATATCGAATGGTACGCCTTCAAACAAAAAAATTTCATCTAGATTTCTTGCATTCTACTTGACTGTTATAACCATTCTACAATACATGTAAATGTAGACCAGAAAATTTTTAAATAAAATTCAACTATTGACATAGTTTTGTAAGTATATGAGTTGCTTTTTGTTTGTTTGTGAGTTTGTTTTTTTCCTTTGATTTTCCTACTAGCCCTAGAGAATTAAATATGAAGATAAGTTAAGTTTAGTTCTATAAGAAACAGTCATATTATTTAAAAGGAAGGAAGAAAATACATTATCTTTTAATAAGTATTTTACCTTGTCTCTGGTATTCAGAACAAAACATCAATCATTATCACAGGTGCTAAAAAAATATTTGGTCTAGACACTGTATGGGGAAATCTTGTCATACAATATCAAGGAGAAAAACACAAAGAAAAATCAACCATAGACAGGCATCCAAGGTGGAAAATAAGTGTACAATGACTAAAAGTTGGTAACAATATGTAGGTTCTTATAATAGTAGCATGATGTCAATCTAGATATCACCACTGTTTCAAGGACTGTTCCAAAATTTAAATTTCAGTTCCAGAACAAAAATAAAGTGTACATTCATCTTGATAATTGAAAGCAACAAAAATTGAATACTTATGATGGAAAAAGAAGGAATAAAGAAGTTTGGATGCACTGCTTCTCCAGAGGAGGCACAGCTTGATTGTCAGGAATGATCCTAGAAGATTTGAACCAAAGCTCAGTTCTCAGAGTGATACTGTTGTGGTTTAACCCCAGTAGACAGCTCAGACCCGTACATCCGCTTGCTCACTGCCCACCAGTGGGATGGGGGAGAGAATCAGAAGGGTAAAAGTGAGAAAAGATAAAGACTGTTGAAAGGGTAAAGCACAAGCTGCACATGCAAGTGTGGAGTAATTGCTGAGGGGCACTTTGGAAATTTACCCTCTAAGAACAGCCTTGAAACCAGGTGGAACGTAGCACTCATGTACAACGGGTCTGTGCCATGGAGACTCCCTGGACGGCCTTGGATGTTGGCAGTATCAGGGGCACCTGATGTGCTGACTCTGGGAGAGATTACATGGAGGGTGGAGCGGAGTGGAGACCTTGTGGCCACACTCTGTGAACAGGGGAGTTCAGGGATGCACAGTATGTATACTGATAAGCTGCACTTGCAATGCCCTGGGCCAAGGACCTGTCAACTTTGATGAAGTGCTGTACTTGGAGTGAACTTTGCTAATTATAATATCATTATAATACTAAAACGCACACCACTCCCAAAAGTTACCACCTCCCAAGGTGCGACCCCTCCTCAATGAGCATGTGCACTGAATTTTTCCTAGTCTGTACCTTTAAACGCGAAGCGAGAGAATTCTGCACCAATCCTGATAAAGGTATGTATGACTAGAGTCACTCAAGCTCCACCTGCAAAGTAAAATACTATAAAATAGTGTTTTAAGAGCTGGATGTTAGGGAAGATACCATCGTCGTGTACTGTTCTAACTTCTGGGATCAGTCAACGGGCTAAGCTTCTCTTCCCCCCATCGGGACGCCGTTGGGTAGGATTCGAATACTTGGTCATACCAAGTGCCTCCCCGGGAAACTTAGAAATCTCTATAGAGTCACTTTATATCTTTTAACGTGTTTATTGCCAAGTAGTGTCACTCATACTTTTGGTATTTGCACGTGCTTTGCAGACAGTGAATTTATCACCAGCAATCCAAAGAACCTGTATATCTGTTGCTTCAATAAATCACACTATTGATTGACTCAGCTGTGTGTGTGTTGTCCCTGAACGCGACCGTACCTCTGAGTGCGGCTGTGTTAGTTCAGAAGGTGTCCGGCTGAGCAGGTAGTGTGATGTTAGTAGTGCATCTGGACCCGTGATAGTCCAACGAAGGTGTTGGGCACGACCAGACTACTAATGTTAACTTTGGGCATCATTCAGAACCTAAGCTCAGCCGCCCCCAGTCCCTCTGATATCTGAGGATCAACTGGAAAGCAAGGGGTTTAGTTTCTGCCAAATTGCTCTGCCTCTTAACGCAACAGCAAGCAATCAAAAGAAGGAGTTCATTCATAACTTCCCATCAGCAGGCAGATATTTAGCTATCCTCAGGAAAGCAGGGTTTCATCACACATAATGGTTACTTGGGAAGACAGATCAAGGCTCCAAACATATCTCTCTTCCTTTCTCCTTCTTCCCCCACCTATTATTGCTGAGCATAATGTCATATGCTATGGAATATGCCTTTGGTCACTTGGGATCAGCTGTATTGGCTGCATCCCCTCCCAGCCTCTTGCTCACCACCAGCCTATGTGCTGGTGGGGCACTGTGAGAAGTAGGAAAGGCCTTGACGCTGTGTAAGCACTCTTCAGCAATACCTAAAACATTGGTGGGTTATCAACACTGTTTTTATCACAAATCCAAAACATAGCACCACCCATGCTACTATGAAGAAAACTAAATCCATCCCAGACAAAAACAATAAAGATACAAGCTCAACCCTGTGACACATCTACTGGGTTGCTTGTTTTCTGGAAGATACTCTCTCTAGTATACATCAAAATTTTCATTTTGAGCCTGAGAAAATATAAATTAAACTGAAAAATCTCTACTGGACCATTTTAGAGTTCAGAAACAGTGTTTTTTGAAGAGAGGGTATGGGGAAATTAAAAAAAGATGGCAACAGAGGAAAGACATTCTGTCAACAATGTGAGGTACATATTTTTTTACTGGGTATTTTTATCAGGTTTTTGAATAAATATGTTTCTTGGTTTTAAAATATTACTCTAAAGAAGGTTGTAAAACATCTGAGAGCACTGTAGAACTTCATTCCTGACTTCATTCATTTGCTTCATGTCAGATATTTGTACAGCTCAAAATCAGTTATAGAAACATGATTGGTTGCTGTACCCCAGAACTATCAACATCTGTTGACAACCTATGTAAGGGCTATGATTCCTTAGCAGGAGAATAAATTAATTTATAAAAGAAAAGTATATCCTTATGTCTTTATTTAGTAGTATGTAAGACACCATTCTGATTTTTTTATCAGCTCAAAGTTTAATCCTTTAAAGTCAGTATAATTTCAGTGTGACTGAGAGAAACATAGGTGAACTGGTCAATAATAATTTTGCAGTTTGAGACCAATTTACAGTAACCTGTTCTGAGCCAAACACATTGCTGAATTTTCTTCATTTGCCTATACAGTACATAAAACATAAACCACCACAGTAAAAAGAACAATATATAAATGAAGAAACAGTCAAAGAAAATGTTTTGCAAACAGCCAATAGGATGAAATATGATCATATAAAATGTGTGCAAACAACTTCAAATTGAGTACAAATTCATATACTTTTTTTTTTTTGCTGGCTAATTTGTGAGGAAAGAAATGATTACATTGCAGATTAATTTAAAAAACTGTAATTTGTCTCTACGTTTTAATAAAGATTTGATACTTTTTCATTTCAAGTCAGAGAAAAATGGTGTGGGCATCCATAGAAGTAAGGATGGGCTTTTAGCCAGTGGGCACACAAAAAATATCTACAAACACAGAAGGTAGCATCTTTATTTAATAACAAGGAACTGGTCTCCAGGCCTTGTGAATATTTGCTGGTAAGGTGAAACTCACAGATGTATAATGACTCCTCTCCCCCACCTGTTGTGAATGAGTAATTTATCCTGCTTAAAGAATCACCACCAAAGATATCAGAAAGCTAAGATTTTAACATAAATTTGTAAAAAACGTGACTTAACAGAATTCAATGGCAAGGTCGACTCTATTACTTATTCAACATGAAAAAGGTATACAGAGAGAAACCAAATTACAATTAGATTGGAATGATTTCCTCATGTATCGAACCAAGTTAATGTGTATCTATGTTGAGGACAGAAAGTAGGGGAGACCCTCCTGTTGAGTCATGAGGTTCAGAGTGGACCGAAATCCATCCCTAGTCCCAGACTTGGTCAACAGTTTATGGCTAAGGTTAGGTAATAAACTCCTTCTCAGAGAGGAGTCTAGGTGTGGCTGAATCCACCCCTAGTCCCAGACTTGGTCAATGGTTTATGACTAAAGGGATAGGGTATCAGGGATTCTGTTGTGGCGAGATAGACACAGAGTGAGATATATATATACACGCCTAAAGTTGGTGTAACTTTAGGATGGAAACATTCTAATACAAAATAACAGCAATCAAATTCACTAATGTTATTGAGATAAATCACAGTATCAAATCATATAAAACTTAGCAGCTTAATCAACCTAAAACTTATTAAGATTCCTTAATCACATACACATATAGGTGTAGAGATAGAAACACATAACGAGATATAGAGAAGAGACAGATATGTACAAAGGTTTAGGCGATCTTGTCTCTGATACACTCAGTACTGTTCTTCTTGGCTACACAAGAATGATTGGTACGGTTGAGGAGTTCACAACCACCAAACCTTTTGTTGGGAGGCCAAGGCTTGTCAGACAGCTTAGAGCATCCCAGGTACAAGGCTGGGTGGGGGACAGGGGGAGATGCAGCACCACACTGCACCACATATGAACCGAAGCTTCTACATACAGGACCTACAGAATCACTTGAGAGACTAACAGTGTGCATCCCCTGCCCCCACTCTAATTTCTACTTCATAAAGTGTTTGATTTTCTTCAGGAGTCCTTACCTGAGTATATTTCTTTTCAGCTGACCTTGGACTGCTCTTGAGGATTAACAATGTGTTAAATAATTATGTCCAAGAAAGAACAGGCACAGTCAGCCAAAGGGGAATATTTAATTCCTTCTTCCCACTTGTAATAAATCAAGCAATGTGCATGCATAAAGAAAGTCCAAGAAAAGAACATGAAACTCAAAACTCAGTCAAATTTTAAAAATTGAAGGATAATGCCTGACTTTCCTTAATGCTACTGCCTTGTTTTAAGAAGGGATGACAAATGTCATAGTCTGAGGTAATAAGCACATCTGTCTTCTTTTAGTTTAATGGAAACTGAAAGTGTTCTCAGCAATGTGAAGGAAAATATTTCAGAAATTAACAAAAAACCCAAAAAAGAGTAAGTGGAGAACATATTTAAAATCACTTAAAATCATTTAAAATCACAATAACAACCTAACACAGTGTCCTGCTTTCATCTGGGGTAGAGATAATTTTCTTCCTGGTAGCTGGTATAGTGCTGTGTTTTGGATTTAATATACGAATAATGTTGGTAACACACTGATGTTTTAGCTGTTGCTAAGTAGTTGCTAGTTAAGAACTTTTTGGCTTTTCATGCCCTGCCAGCAAGAAGCTGGGAGGGGACACAGCCAGGACAACTGACCCAAACTGGCCAAAGGGATATTTCATACCATATGACAACATGCTCATATATAAACTGAGGTGAGTTGGCTGGGGATGCTGCAGCTTGGGCACTGTCTGGGCATCAGTCAGTGGGTGGTGAGCAATTGTATTGTGTACTTGCTTTGTGCATTCTTTTATCATTATTATTATTATTATTATTGCCTTCCTTTTCTGTCCTTTAAACTGCCTTCATCTCAACCCATGAATTTTACTTTTTTTTTTCTGATTTCTCTCCCCCATCCCTCTGTGGGTGGATTAAGTGAATGGCTGCATGGTGCTTAGTTGCCAGCCAGGGTTAAACCATGACACACAGGTTACAAGATGTCATTCATTTATACCACATCTCAGGCTTATAAATGTGAATATAATGACACCAATCATTTGTTAATGCTAGCAGCAAACCTTTTAAAAGTTTATACATAAATGCAACTGCTGCATATCTAAAAGAAAAAGTTGGCTTCAGTTTAGAAAATCAGAGAATCATAGAACAGTTTGGGTTGGAAGGGACCTTTAAAGGTCGTCTAGTCCAACGCCCCTGCAATGAGCAGGGACATCTTCAACTAGATCAGGTTGCTCAGAGCCCCGTCCAACCCGGCCTTGAATGTTTCCAGGGATGGGGCATCTACCACCTCCCTGGGCAACTTGTTGATTTCAGATTGGATTGTATACAATTATAAAAAAATCTCATTCCTCTGTATAAACATTCACAGGAGAGTCCCATAATTACTGCCAAGCTTTTCCAAACCCAAGGAAGAGCTGACTGGGCTGAGCATAGCCTGAAGGTTGGAAACTACTGCTCTAGGCAAAAGATGTGATGGATGTTCATCTATTAGCTTAGTCTATGTGTGTGTGTCTGCATCAGGCTGTGCCATTTTTAGCTGGGAGAAAAATAAAGCATAAAAATTCCAGAGACTTTATTTTTACTTTAATACTTGAGGGTTAGTTTCTAGGTTTAAAATTATTCAAAATAGTTCTTGTTTGTTGAAGAGGAAAAAATTGGGCTAGATACATATAAATTTACCCGCATCTGAATTCCAGTTAACAGCAGATTTATATGTATTAATGTAAAGAAATAAATTATTCTAAAAATGTCATAGAAAAATTACTAATAACTTTCATTTCTAGTGACCTGAATTTAACTTTGGAAATTAGCTTGTTATTATTTATAATTATAATATTAGGTTATACAGAAACTTTGGAGTTAATTTCTTTGGTGAAAGCTCAGTAAAAGCTACTATTTATTTACAATAAGTCAAAGCAATCAGAAAGATGATGAAGCAAAAATGTATCTGTTTCAGATTTATATTGACATAGGTGTCCTTGCTGTAAATGCCTAGGAAAAGTTTTAGTAAATGTTGTGAATTTATGTGACTATTCACAGGTTAGTAAGGCAACTCGTGCACCTAGTCATGTTTTCAAATTTATGTCTAAAGAGTAGGGAAATGTGTGAAGGAAGATGGAATGATATCGGAAG
>NW_010564014.1:29458-51341 GCF_000687285.1 Phaethon lepturus
GACTAAGACCTTTTTACCTGGACAAACTGCTAAGAGTTAAGGCAAGCTGCAAAAGACAGGTTTTTTCTGTTTTGTTTTGTTTTTATTTTTATTTTTCACTTTGGTTTTGTGTTGGGTTTTTTTGGTTCTGTTTTTTATTTTCTTTCCCTGTATATCATTTAGATTCAAATGAAGTTTTAACTTTGTTTCATCTAGCAAGTTAACTTGAGTGAAAATAGTGAATCTGTCCTCTTTTTGACTGACATAGAAGGTATTGGCTAACCTCAGTAAGAAACACATCTCTTTTCACAGTAAAGAAAAAAATCTGAGCACAATTTTGGTAATAGCCACTTTAAGAATTACTGAAAACAACCCTGGATGAGTTATACTTGTATCAAACACTCTTATAAGTCATCTTCTCTTTATGTAAAAATACTGGGTTGAATCTGAATATATTATTGAGGTTTGTGTGCTTGTCCTTTCTATAAAGAATAAATTACAGAGGGGAAAAAAATGTTAAAGGTCATCCAGCCCAATCCCCCTGCAATGAGCAGGGACATTTTCAACTAGATCAGGTTAAATTCCTAATATTCCTAAGATTACTGAGGCAGTGCTTGGTTCCTGTAATGTAGAATGAATATATTCCTTTTATTTGTGTCATATTGATCCTCTGGAAAAGAAATCTGTTTTAAAACAGTTTTATCTGATTGTCCAAATAAAATAATAAATTTATACATATTTGTTCTTGATAATTACATACATTTCTTCAAATGACATTACTCTGTTTTTAGAAAAAGAAACTTTGCAAAAGTTAGACATTTTATCTCCTTTTTATAGAAATATATAAGCCCTTGTTTAATTATTTCTGCCATAAATCCTTTTACTTACTAATCCTTTCTTACCTATTTCAGTCTTTTGAATTTTCTTATTACAAACTAGGTTAGTACAGTTAACTGTTTACTCATCTATCAGTGAAAAACTTTTTCTATTAATAACATTTCATAAATTTTAACCTAAAACATTTCTGAAAGAAAGATAATTTTAAGTATACAAGATGATTTTTCAGTTTTTTACCAAAAAGATTTTATTTTGTTCATTACATTTAGTTTATCTAAAAAACCCCCAAAACACCAGAAAAAAAGCTAAACATCAGCATTTTGCTGACAGATTCAACTCCTAACCAAAGCTCCTGTGTTTAGAAGCAATGAAATGATAACTGATATCCTAAAATTACAAATACAGAACTCACAAATATGGATTCTTTCTATATATGAAGATGTAAAATTTTTTCCACTCATAATTTTTCGTTTGAATCAAAAGCCTACTTAAAACTGATAACTGAAGAAACTTGAAATAGTCAACTCTGTAGGTACTTCTTACACATAGCTCTACAAATGTCCTGTGGACATACTTTATAGGTATGTACATTGTGTACTTGCATACTTTCTGTGTATGATCTTTTGAAAAGCAATGACAGATTAGAAGTGCATTGCAAAATTATAAGATCTCTGAGCCTCTAAAGTAAGACCGTATGAATTTCTTCCTGCACACATGGGGAGACGTTATTGCAGCCTTTCAGTACTGAAAGGGGGCTTCTAAGAAAGATGGGGACAGACTATTTAGCAGGGCCAGTTGCAATAAGACAAGGGGTAATCGTTTTAAACTAAAGGAGAGTAGATTTAGACTAGGTATAACAAAGAACTTTTTTACAGCAAGAGTGGTGGAACACTGGCACAGGTTGCCCAGAGAGGTGGTAGATGCCCCATCCCTGGAAACATTCAAGGTCAAGTTGGATGTGGCTCTGAGCGACCTGGTCTATTTGAAGATGTCCCTGCTCATTGCAGGGTGGTTGGACTAGATGGCCTTAAAAGGTCCCTTTCAACCCAGAGATTCTATGATTCTATGATTACTCAATCTGAACTTTTGCTGAAGACCATACAGTGAGTTTTGTCTGCATCTTATAATTAAAAAAAAAAGGTGCTGTGTCATGATTTAGTGGGGTTTTTCAACCAACATTTCTGGTCATAAAATCTTATTACTGTAAACTGATGTTTTATAGTAAATATTTTCCTTGTAAACTTATTCTCAACTGTGTGTGGAAATACAGTTTCAGTCCAGTTTATGGATATATCCTGCATCAGGAATATTCAACATTAGATTGGTGCAAACCTTGAGGCTGGTAAGGAGGATACTGATGTTCTCGCTGTACCACAACTTAGTAACACAGGTGAATAGCAGCAAAAAAAGTAGAATTTAAAGAAGGTCCTAGAAGTTTTGAGTGTTTCCAGGCAACGTAACACCTTAGTGAAGGTTTTGATTGGCTAAGTTTTGAATGCAGTCTTCAAAACTTTTTTTATTCCAAGACTTCAAGTAAGGTCTTTAACAAAAATAACCTATAATCCTTGTCTGATACTTAGGTCACAGGTTTTCATTTTTTTTCACTATGTGATCATACTACTACCCTTAGGATCATAGGATGATTCAGTTTACCAGGGACACCAGGAGGTCTCAAGTCCAACTTCTTATGCATGACAGGGTCAGCTCAGAGGTCAGATCATGTTAATCAGATCTTGATCCAGCTGGTTCTGAAAAGCACCAAGGATGGAGACTTCACAAGATCTCTGGGCAGCCTGTTTCACTGCTTGGCTGTCCTCTTGCAGAAAAAAGTTTCTCTCATTTCAGTTTATGTCTGTTGTACCTTGTCCTCCCATCATGGAGAACTGTGAACAGCCTGTCTCCATTGTCTTGATGACATCGTCATCACTTAGGGGATTAAACACATCTCTTCTCCATTCTGAACAATCCCAGCTCCTTCAGCCTCTTCTCATAAGGCAAGTGCTCCAGCCTGTGACTGCACTGCTGGCTCTCTGCTGAAGTCACTCCAATTAACCAATGCCTTTGAATTAACTGGGGCGGCCCAAAATTGGACACTGGACTCCAGTCTCACAAGTGCTGAGGAGAGGGGTATAATCACTTCCCTTTGACTTCTTGACCATTCTCCTGTTAGTGCAACTCAGAAGGCTCTTGGTCTTCTGTGCTGCATGGGCACACTGCTGTCTCATGCACAGCTTGGTGTCTACCAGCACCTCCAAGTCTTTCTCAGCAGAGCTGCTCCCCTGCTAGTTTGGTCCCAGCCTTTGTTACTCCATGGGAGCTCTTTGGCCCCAAGTGCAGAACTTGTCATTTGTCCTTGTTGAATTTCACAAGAAAAGATAACCAAATTTGTCTTATATTATTTATTGTTCTTTCAGTTTATGGTCTTTTGTGGATCTGTTTAAGAGAAACCATTGGGATAATACACACAGGTTTCAGACAGGAAAATGATGCCAGTATCGCTGAGCTGTGACTGCAGCACTACATTTAAGGAGTCCTGGTGAGAGGAAATCCTTATCAGTTTGGTAATGTGGTTTTTCTAGAGCAATTACAGAACTTCTAGACACAAAATAGTAACTGTGGTCTGTACAAGGTATATCTGTTCTCCATTTCAGTGTCATTCACCCAGCAAGCCTTTCCAGAAGTCTCGCAGCATTTTCTCCATGGTCCTGAACAGGCTATCTTGCCCGACAAGAAAAACATGCACTTGTATTTTCTTTATGAACTATACTGGATGGAGGCCAAAGTTTTTCAAGACAAATACACTGAATGAGGATAATTAAGATTGAGGAAAATTATATTACTAAATCGAAAAGAAAAGCACTAAATGTTAATGAATAAACAGAGGAAGCAAGTGGACATTCTCAAAAAAATGAGAGTAAAAGTGCAACAACTGTAATTCTCATGCTTCCTGAGTCTGGTCAAGACTGAGGAGTAAGCATTACTCTTTTACTGCCCAGCTCCTCATCTGTACATTCAGGTAGTCATCTAACAAAAACTATTCTTTTCTGTTCTTTTGTGTTGTTTTCTGTTTTAAAAGAACTGCAGCAGCATTGCCCTTATGAATGCACAAAAATATTTTCCAGTTGCCCTCTTATTTGCTTATATTTAAATGACTTATTTAAATCACAATGCATCTCTTAAATATTTAAAAATAGCTGAAGCAAGTCACTTATAAGCAAGCTCTTTGTATTTGCTACCCTGAGGAATAAGTTCTTGTTGCTGATTGTGGAACTAAATGGTTTTGGGTTCTTTTTCCATTTTTTTAGTGTATTCCTATTTAAATATATATCTATGGCAGGAGTGTGCGTGGTGGCGGAGGGAGGCTCTATGTCCCTTTACATAAAACCAAGTATTTTTATGTTTGCTTTTATTCATGATTACAACAATCTTTAAAATACTTCTTGTTAAATCGCTTCTGGCTTTTACTAATCAAAAATTTATCCTGAAAGAGACAGACATACATATGTATGTACATGATTATTTATTTATGGAGAAAAGTGGCAAAAATAGATATGAATATAACCAAATATTTGAACTTGGAATGAGAATAATAAATTGAAAGTTGTGAGCGGTTTCTGTGCTCTATCTCCTGAGAGATGCGTCAAGGAACAATGAGGTTAAAAGAAAAAAAATAACCTTACCCCTACTTGGAATGAAATGGCCAATTCCTTTTTATTTGTATGCAGATGAACATATTGAATAATCTATAGCTATCTGTAATAGAAAAGTTCAGCACTATCATCAGTTTAGTGTGTGCCTGTCTATGCAGAAATATTTATGTCTGCAAGTGTGTTTATGCATGTGCATACAGTGCCTGTCACTTGTCTGTTAACTATAACACAAATACCTTACACTGAATGACAGAATAATGCAAATTAAATAAGAAAGCCTCTCCCTAGAAAAATAAAGTAATATGTTTTGTGAATATTCAGTTTTAATATCAGGACCCATATATCAAGCTATGAGATCATGCTGGATTCCTGCATGAAATTATACATATACTGCATGGTTAAATGAATGGCCATGCAGCACTTCAATTCTGTCCGCATTTTTCCTGTGAACAAAGAATATTTTTGGTTTTTAAAGCAATGTTTTCATACATAGATAAGGCGATATTCACTTTTCTGTATTTAATTAACTTTTTATTTGTTTTTTTCTATTATATTATTCTTTTATTTCTTAATATTGGTGGAAGGTTGTTTGTGGGTTTTTTTGTTACAGTGACATTCTTCTTCTACAGTCTTACTAGATTATTAAACTAATAATATCTTAATAAGAAAAAGAGAGCCCATCTTAAACCCTGTGGAACAAGAATGCTAAAGTGATGCAATCATTACAGAGATTTACTAACACAAGAGGGATGTACTGAAGTCAAGGAAAGGATTCCTAGTTAATTATTAAAGAAATGGAAGTGGACAAATTAAATTAATTTTAAATATTTTATAGAATCAGGTAACAACATGACCTGTGGTCACATTTTCTAAAATTATTTGTTTAAAAAATGGATACATCTTATTCAGATCATAGGCACTATGATTATTTTTAAAGTCATTTCGGTCGAGTAGCGACATTTTTCTTCTTTAAATCAGACTTTTAAATGTCCAGTAGTCTGTGCTTTGTGGTAAATCTTGCTACTAAATTTGGCTTTAGGCCAGAAAGCACAGTGTACTCTCTTCTATAACAGTATCTTCCTGTGATGTTCTTGTTTCTTGTGAATTACCAACTGAGACGGCTAACTAGAGCCTTTTACTTCCCTCCCTGGTCTTTGGGATTTTTTTAGGATTAATTTTTGTTGTTAAGTTTCCTTAGTTGAATGTTAAGTTTTTTGATACAGTATTAAATTTATTCTTCACTTAATCTCCTGTTATCAGAGTTGTCCGGCATATACATGTAGTATATAAATATGTATGTATGTAATACAAAATGCATATGTGTATATTTATCTCTCTATGTAATTAAATATGCATTTAAGGAAAAAGAAAATTAAACAAACATGTAATAAAAAAATGTGTAAAGCTACATGTGGTATTACCTAAGAATTTTATATTTAAAAATATACATTTAAATTGGTAGAGACTTCTAGTGCCAAAAGTCAGCCTTGCTTGTTCATCTTTGACTTCTCAGTAATGTTTAATTTGTCCCCAGGCACAATTATTTCTTATAGTTTCTGCCTTTTGTATTCTTTTCTATCAGTTTCCCGGTCGGCTGTTGTGCTCTACATGGCAGACCAATCTGCAAAACTTTACCTACTGTATACCTCTTGATGTCTAATAGTGACTGTCTAATGCAAAGGAAATTGATGGGCTTTCAATTTTAAATCTTTATGATAGATACCACAGACAAGAAAAAGCAAATTAAATAGTCACCACATATTAATTAAATCTTAAACAATTAAAGTGATATAAGTGACATTGTAAATACCCTAAATTTTTAAATTTATGCATATTACAATTGAACTTAATATAGTTTGTCATAAAATATTGTTACAAATTATGTCAAGTTCAAGTTTAAAAACTAAATCTTCTTATTATTCCTTGCATTTTTGTATAAACTATTTCTGTAAATTTAAGCAATTCAATTACATCTCCCATACTTATTTTTTTTCCACTTTATTGAAGAGAAAAATATTTACTTTCTAATTTAAAAGGTTCAAATTTTACTGATTTCAATACATATTTACAAATGACAAGAAGATCAGTGAAGTCTGGTTTGAAACTAAAATATCCAGTAGTGGTGTCTGAAAGTCTCTGGCAGTTCTGTGGGATTTAATTCTACAGGGTCGTGTTGTTCAATAGAAAGCTTAATCCCTTTCCACACAAGTCTTACCTGTCTTCTTGCTGCAGTTTAAGATCAGATGAAAGCATGGAGAACAAAAGGGCTCAGATACCAAAACACTTTAAACAGAGATTCACTCAATTTTATGAATGACATGACTTCCCTTCTCCACAGGGAAGAGGACACGGCCCAGGAGACAAGCTGGGGGATCAGCACCGTTGTTGCAGCTGCATGCTGTGCCCTGGAGCAAGGCCGGGGGGGCCTGGCGGTGGGGGTGGGCAGTAGTGTCTCCTTTGTCTTACTTGTCCCTACTGTCCTGACCTTTGCCAACTGCTGCATTGGCAGACCTCCTAATTCTGCTCAAGGTGCAATCCTCTCTCCAAAGTTTTAAGATGGTGCACCCACATTACTGATTGCCTTCAACATGAAGAAAGAGACCTTCAGCAGCATATCTTATTCAACAGATTCATACACAAAGTTACAGTCATGATCCACCTTTTAGACAAAGAGAAAGGAGAACTAGGGAACTGAAGTGAAATTTCTGATCACCAGATATTAAGAATTCTCTGCAGTATTTTTTCAAAAATCTATAAAGAGACTCTAAGAATTTAACATTTTGATCTTGATATAGCTGAAATTTCTGAAGGATATGCAACCCGAACATTTCTTATTAGCTGCTCATCTGAGGAACAAAGGTTTTGTTCTTTACATCTGTCCTTGCTTATGAGAATGAAATTTAGACATTAAAAAAACCATTAAAAATACGCCATATTGGGAACACAAGATGCATATATGTGTATGTGTATATACTAGCTATATTTCTACTATAAAAATATAAATGCACAAAATAGAATGGTGTCTTTAAATACAACTATACGCATTATATGTATATGTGTCTATATTCATCTATATGTATCTGTATGTTTGTATAAATCAATATGATTTTCCAGTACTACAAAATAGCTTATCAAACAGTCATGATTTTTCTGTTTCTAATAAATTGTTATTCATCCCCAAAAGATGTCTATAGTTTAACCTCAAGGGGGATTAACAAGGAGAAGAACTTATGTCTTGATATTCGTGGTCCTAACTGCACAGAAGAATGAGGGTGGGAGAGTCTGTGCAGACTACAAGCTGCAATTTCAATCTTTCAGAGCATGTTTTTGAATTTGTACTTCAGCCTCTACAGAGTTTTATCTCAGGCTTTGGACCAAGTAAGTAATCATTTGTACTCAATGCTTCCAAGATACAACTATTCTACTGTTCCTTCTTTTTTAACGTGTATGCAAAACAAGTGTTTTGAACAGAGTTCCCCTGAACATATATTGTGAGGTAGAATGTAAATCTTAATGTTGAATTTATAAAACCTACCATTCCAAAGAAACCACTGTGTATGTAACAATGTCCAGGATAATGCTCTCAGCTACATCCTGGAATTAGCCCTGTCATGAGAGGCAGAACCAGATAATTATATCCTTTTTAATTATACTAACTTATAATTACAACAAACTGAAGCAAGTAACATTCTTGGATACCATGTTTTGTATTATGCCATAGACATAATTGCTATTTAGGAGTACTTTTACCACAGTCTCAGAACAAGAAATGAAAATTAATCTCTAAAAGCTCTTAGAAAAAGTTTTGGCTCAGTTAAAACACTTAGAAATTCATGCCTAGACTCTCCTAGTGCACAGCTGGAGCCCTGAACAGACTCATGAAAGCGCTGAGGACTCTTACCTTACAGGGGCTGCAAATCACACCAGAAGTGCAACTAATCCCAGCGACATATCAGTTCTGATTCTATCAGAAATACTAAACTATGAAAATAAATCAGTCATCTACTTTCCATCTATTTACACTGACTATACCATTGTAATACTAGAATACATAATAGAAATACTATGTATTATTATACACTAATAATACAAACAATTCCCTGGAGATGTTCACTGTATATATTTAATGCATGAAAACCGTAGAAAAAGCTATCTTTAAATTTCAAAATGTCTTCCAATTTAGGTCCCTATTCACTTCTTGATCAACTGAGTGAAGTGTGAGGAATAAAAGGATTAATATAAGAAATTTTAATTTATAAATGAAGGACCACAAGAAAGCTTCAAGGTGTTAGTCACAGGTAGTCAGGACAGAGCTGAGGATTATCTGCCTATGTAGAGGCAAAAACATCAACATAGAGACTCTAGATATGTTCTTGCTTTAATAATTTCATGGCAAGTGTAAATTTCTTTATGTTATTTCCTGATGCATGGGTAATGGTTATGAGCTGAAACTATCAAAAGTTTTTCTTCTTGTAATGCACACAGGATTTAAGCAAGGTGAAAGTAACTTATTAGTGTAATTCATAGCAATACTTTGCCCTGATGACATTTGGAGTTACGTTCCGCAACTTCAGCAAATGGAGCAGAAATTATTTTAAAATTTGGCATGGATAAGGAAAATTAGGAATTATCTTCAAATTACCAAACTAATAAATTCAGATTAGAGGTTAAAGAGGTTAATTTTGAATCTACCTAGAATTCTAAATTCTAGTTTTGTGTAAAGAAAAAAGAGTTTGGAAACTCTTGTTTATTTATATTCTTCTACATAAAAAAGTACAGGTCAGACTATAATGTAGCTGAAGACAATGCACCTGTGGTGTTGTCATACACGTTATATACGTTAAATATGGTGAAGGAGAAATTCAAACTATAACTGGTCAGCAGTGGTAATTTGTGACCAAGGAATGCTCTGTCACGGAGGGCACGAAGGCCTAACTGCAGAAGGAGTTGAACTGGCTGGAAGCAGGGGTGCCAGAGGCAGAATCACTCCCTGTGTAAATTTCCCTCGGTGATGAGGTAAGAAACAGCCACAGCATTGTCTGGTGGCAATCCTGGAACGGGAGCTCTCAAGGGCCGCAGAGCTGGTGCTGCGGGATGAACACAAACATTACCGAAACATCCTGAAAAGAATTAAAAATCCAATTAATTTTCTGCGTTTTGACATTGGCCTCCTATATTTTAGGCAGATAACAGAGGACTAGTACAGATATCTTGCACTTCTGTGTGTGATATTTTTGACAGCTACCGTAAGTTATTGAAAATGCCACCTCAAAGAGAGTGTGCTGCTGTATGTAGGCTTTCCCATTGGCAGGAGTTATTTTCAAAATGTTCTCTAATATGGGTACTTTACTTTGATATTTAGCACAGCTGTACTCTTACCTGATGCTGCTCCAGCTTTTCATGTGCCCTTTTTGGATACGTTAACAGGGATTTTAAGTAATAGAAGAAATAATAAAAAATATGAAAATGCATGCACATATACATACATGCATACAAACATACATATGTGAACACATACATTCACACATCTGAAAATAAAAAGTGCACTTTTCTTTATGTGAGCAATTTTTTCCCTGTACTTAAAATGGAATATGTGGTATCTATCATTAAATAACACATTTCAAAATAAAGGAAACACTATAATCTCCTTATAACATCTATCTTAGTTCTGATAATGACAATTAAAATAAAACTACATATACATGCAGAACTTGTTTTATAGTTATTTTGTATTTTATGCTAGTGCCGGTTGTTCTTGGTCATTGATATTCTTTTTTATTTTTTTCACCATAAATACAGTACAGCATTGGCAGACACACCTTAAGTGAAAGTGAAATAATTTGCATGTGAAATAAAATAAAATAAAATAAAATAAAATAAAATAAAATAAAATAAAATAAAATAAAATAAAATAAAATAAAATAAAATAAAATAAAATGAAATAAAATAAAGTAAAATAAAATAAAATAAAATAAATAAATGAAATAAAATAAAGTAAAATAAAATATAGCTAATAATAATATAACATAGTATAACATAATGTAACTTAATATAATTTAATGTAATAGACAATAAATATATCCTCAAGACTTTGTGGAAATATGTTTTTCAGGTCTGCACAAGGAAAGTTTTGTTTGAAACTTGCAGCGCTCTATAAAACAAAGAAACTAAATGTTGTTTTCTAGTATCAAGAACAAGGAGACTTTAAAATCAGTGTTCAAGGAGTAAAGAGTGGGAAATGAGCAATGTCTGCTTTTACCTGTAATAAATAGATTATTACTAAGAACTGTCACCATCTCCTCTTGACTACAGATTTTGGTGTAGCTCCTCAGATATGGTTTTAGGATCATTAGTATTGAATCTGTGCACGAATGGCTCATACACTGACACGAATTTGATCTCAGTCTGTTGTGGTCACATAGCTGCATTTCTACTGTATTACAGCATCTGGAAGTTTTACACCACCTGCAAGAAGACAGAAAATGCAAAGTAACGTTAGCAGGAGTACAGCATACTGATAATAGCTGATTCAACATCAAACCTTCCTGTTAACACATCACACTTTATTAAACAACTTTGAACTGGCAAGGGTTAGTTGATACTGAGTTAGCGCGCTGTGTAACTTCGCACTGGGATCCCGGTGTCAGGTTTTCACTGCTGTCAAACTACAGCCTAGTGGATAACTTTTTTTTTTTCCCCTGACAAGATATCTGATCTGATATTCTGTTCAACATTAAAACTCTGCATTATCCCTTTTCCATATGCTACAGAATGCCTTATGTATATGCAAAATCATCACAGGTAGTCAAAGCACATTTTCAGTCATTGCGACTTAACACATTATTTCAACCATATACTTCACATATCCATATTTCAACAGAACACTTCATGTATTTCAACTGACACTTCAGGTAACCTTTCCAAAGCTTCTAAATTTTTTGGCATTTTTAATGTCACAAATCAGTACCTCCTAGTTCTTTCACCAGCTGAGGAAGTTAGTGAATTCTGTGCAATATTTTTTCAATTTAATTACGTGTTGGAAACTTTTATCATAATATTGACAATCAGTTGTTGCTGATCTATGTTTTAAACTAGACTATTTATTTGGTGTAAGTTTTCAAGATTCAGCTGATTATTCATAATGGTATTTCTCTAGACAAGAAGATATATATTTTTTAAAAATTTATATTTGTGATAGAAATCTCTACTTGTTGATATTGTTTCCTTACTTTGACTAATCTATTTCTGACTTCTGTAGGTACTGTATTCCCCAGCTACAAAGGATGGTAAAGAAGCCTGCAAAGAAAATTTGTAAATGCAGGCAGCAGGTTTCTTTTTATAGGTTTGTAATAAACTCAATTTGACTACAGAAAACTTACCTTTATTGAAATAAATGAGAGTTTTTCTTTTGATCTTAATGAGGATGAAAGAATACAACCAGAAATATGGACTTTTACTTATTTTTTTTAATAAGTTGCCCTTTTTTATTTTACAGTATTAACTTTTGTTTTCATATAAACCTCTTGCCCCAAGAAATGTGAAAGAAACAATGAGACATTTATTCCTAGTCTCAACTCCCATTTTCACCGTGTTATACTCAGTCTCACCTTGGTGAGGTAAAGTGACAGATGGTGCAGGAGGTTGAGGTCATAGAGTAGAAGTTTCCTTTTGCTACTCCTCACTTCTAGTTTTCCTCTGCTGCTCCTTACTTCTTACTGCTCCCCTGCTCGAATGTGTGTTGCCATGGGCTGCAGTCCCTCAGAGGCATCTCTGCTCCAGCATACAGTGATGGCACAAGGTGGCTTATAGCCTCCTCCCATACAGAACACCCTGCAGCCCTTGCCACTGAAATCCTGCATTTTATGCCCGCTACAACATTGTAGGCTATTTATCACCTGCTTAATAACCTGGTGAAACTGGCACAGGTTGCCCAGATAGGCAGTAGATGCCCCATCCCTGGAAACATTCAAGGTCTGTTTGGATGAGGCTCTGAGTAACCTGATTGACTTGAAGATGTCCCTGCTCATGGCAGGGTGTTGGACTAGGTGACTTGAAAAGGTCCCTTTCAACCCACCAATTCTATGATTCTGTGTTTCTAACCACATCATTCCTTTAAGAGGAAAAGAAAAAGAAACCACAAGCCAGGTGTTTACTGTATTCACTGCTTTGAAAATATAATTAAACTGCTTTGAAAATATAATTAACCAAACTTCTCAAGCAAAATCTATTTGTTGGGATGAGTTGAAATCTGCTTATGTCATCTGTTATTCTGCATAAAATACTGTAGATAGATTTTTAACATACATTTTTCCTTCACACTATAGGCTATTGAAATCCTAGGAAAATATTTTTATATCACACTCAGAGAATTGGAGAAAAAAATACATAGAATGTATATATATGTAAACACACACCTATTCTCACAATTGTCTGTTTAACGTAAGTGAAGATAAAACTATTTCCTTATTCTTTGGGGTACATAAATACTTTTAAAAGAACCATGCAGGAGCAGGCATGTTTTTTACTTAAGACTGCAGGACTCTTAAAACCACACAAAGAATGTGGTTAGACTAATCGAGACCTCTGACAGACATGCAGCAGTGGATTAAAATTGAATGGCTGAAAATGTTGCTGCCCTTAGCACTCCTCCATGCCCTCCTGACCAGTGTTGCCTCCCAGGAGGCAAGGATTTCTCATTTATTTGCAAATAAGTAGAACCACCATAGTCTTCATCCTCTATGTTATGTTAAACTGACTCCAGTTTTGTTTAACTTCTGTATGACAGATTGGAAACTGAGGTGAGGCTGGATCTGATTTGTAAGTGGATCATATGTACCTACCTCGGGGCAACTATGTTTGTCAGTGGGAAGGGAATGATGAGTGGGGGTGGTAGGAGCTGCAGCTGATTGATTTATATCTGCTACTTCATATCTGTTAAAAGCCCCGAGACAAGGAATATCTACTCTGATGACTTTACTACCCTCCATTTTTCCTCCGTGTTCTTCATTTCTCTATTTACCACACAGTTATTGCTCTTATTCTACCTGGAGTAGATCATTGTGACTGGAACAGTTTTTGGTTTGTAAGGTATTTAACACTTTCTGGTTGCTCAAAACATAAAATAATTTAAATTCATGTAATTAGAAATTAATAAGGTATCTGTGGTGGCAGACCTGATTCTAAGTCATGATGTTAACAATGAAAAATTCTGAAGAGAAGATTGAAATATAATTCAGCAAATTGTTCTGAACAATGTGGGGACTTAAGCAGCAAGAAAAGTAAAAAAAATACACATTAATTTCATATAATGACTAGTACATGTTATGATACCAAACCCCCTCAAAAGCACTTTGTACTTACATCAACATTATGTAAGTTTAGCAATTCACCATACACAGGACACTGGGCTTAGTTTCCTGGGCTGCACACAGTATTAGTAACATTTCCAAAATAGAAATTTTCTTCATAAAAACCTGAACAATCAAAATAGAATCTCCCTGGTTCTCAAAAGAAAGTACAGACTGCATTTCTAAACTGCTTTGTAATTCATACTCAGAGCCACTCCTGAAGAGTAAGGCAATTTAATTCTCTAAATAATAATTAGGAAATTAAATGGAGTTGAAAGCTTACATTCCTCTGAGGCCTGGGACTTGACAAATATGGAAAAAAGTCAAAAGTTTCTCTCCCTGATCATATCTTAAGAGGTATGTGGGGATGTACCACTTCAGAAGAAGGGCTTTTTTTTCCCCCAAGACAATTAAGGGTGTATATTTTACTTCTGCTGGAATGAAAAAAAAAAATATGTTCCACATAGATGTAGGTAAGCTTGAAGACTGAAGCTGGTAAAAGGGACTTCAGCTTTTGTAATCATAAGCAAACACCAAAATGTTGTTCACAAATGCCTTAAACTCTAGTTCCATAAAAACCAGTTACTTATTCTGTGTGTTGTACATTGGATCATCTAAAATTTAATTAAGTTTATTTGCACAATAGGAAGTAAGAAAGAATCCCATTTAGAAAGAATCGCAAACAGTTAGGACACAAGACTGTAAGGCAGACAGAGATTCACTATAAATGTATCTATGACAGCATTCTGAAGATGATGACACACAGAGAAACCTTTAATTTACATGAAATGCCATATATTGTCTACAATATATGAAAACAGAAATGTGATTTTGAAATTTCATCCTCCCACAAATAATTTGAGTAAGGAAGCATATTATTTGTAGCATTTTAGAATACTTCAGCAACTATTAATGAAGATTATTAAACTACTTATTCAATAGTGTTCATTCACTGGCTAGTAATTTAAATATAATTGTTATTTTATAATACAAACATATATCAATAATTAAAAAATTTCCTCATAAGCTTGCTACTGCAGTGTTATAATTAAATCTAATATTTGAATGTGTGTTGCAACACAAGTACACCATTAAAAAAAGTATCTATGTTCTGTGAGATGCCTGTTGAGAAAGATCGTCTACTTCCATTGCCAAAATTTTGTGTGCTGAGACAATGGTGATCACACTATGTAACCTAAACCTAATGTATCCTAATTAATGAAAACAAAATGAGCCTCTTGGAGCATCCCTTCCACCAGTGACTGTTCAAAGGTCTCAGCCATCTTCAGGACAAGCCAATATTCTTGAATGCTGAGTGGGAGTCATTGAAGCTAAAACCAGGAAATATTAAGTGTTTTGCACCACGCATTTGGGAGTCTTCACTGGGATTCTGACAGCTGATTTTAGATGCAGAAACGTAAATGTTAGGGATTCATCATTCTTAATGGCTGCAGGATGAAGAAGCAGTAGCTGAAGCGACAGCACATTTTTGGCATTGTAGCCTAGAGTCAATACACACACCTGAGCACAGGAGAAGAGAGTTTAATTTCCTCTTCACTTTCATATCTCTTGTATCCCAAACAGACAAATTATACATTATGCTAAACTCTGATAGGCCTGTTTTTTAATCTCACTGTAGAAGCTAGATTTGGCAATGCAGAACACAACCCTATCGAACAGTCCCTGTACTGGGTGCACATGGCAAAGTTGTGGTGGTGGGACAGAGGGAATGTGCTTAACATATCTCTGTAAGAAGAGGTCAGGGCCTGCGCCATGTTGATTCCAATTTGGTCCAGCTGGGTCTACAATGGACCCGGCACAGGACACAGCTGAGCCTGTCAGTGAAGCTGCTGGTGCTTCTGGGAAAACATGTTTAAGAGCAAAATTCCACATGAAAAAAAGGTGTGGGAAACAATCCTGTAAACAACAACATCAGAGAATAAGGAAGGGGATGGAGATGCTTCAGATGCTGGAGCAGAGATTCCCCTGCCACCTCTGGAGAGAAGCATGCTGGAGCAGACATCCATGCTGCAGTCCGTGGAGGACCCTCACAGCGGGGCAGGTGAATATTTCCTGAAAGGAAGGCCATGGAACGCCCATACTGGAGCAGGGAAAAAGTGTGAGGAGGAAGGAATGACAGAGACAAACTGTTACAGACTGACCATGAACCCCCCATTCCTCTTCCTCCCTGTGCCACTCAGTTTGGGGGAGAAGGGAGCAGCATTGGGAATGAAGGAACGACACTAATTGGTAAGTGATCTCCTTGTCTTCATCTCAGGCTACCACCCTGAGGTGGAGTGGCTAACAAGTATGTAGAGTGGTCCACAAGAGTGGCTGGGTGGGCGGCTGACAGTTGTTTTTTTTTACAAAAGAAAAACAGTGAAAGATAGGGAGATATTAAGGAGATTTGCAATACACATGTCGTGGTTTAGCCCCAGCCGGCAGCTAAGCCCCACGCAGCCACTCGCTCACTCCCCCACGGTGGGACGGGGGAGAGAATCGGAAGAGTAAAAGTGAGGAAACTCATGGTTTGAGATAAAGACAGTTTAATAAGTAAAGCAAAAGCCGTGCATGCAAGCAAAGCAAGACAAAGAATTCATTCACTACTCCCCATGGGCAGGCAGGTGTTCAGCCATCTCCAGGGAAGCAGGGCTCCGTCACTCGTAATGGTTTCTTGGGAAGACAGATGCCATAACTCCGAACATCCCTCCACCCCTTCCTTCTTCTTTGTCCCAGCTTTATATACTGAGCATGACATTATATGGTATGGAATATCTCTTTGGCCAGCCTGGGTCAGCTGTCCCAGCTGCGTTCCCTCCCAGCTTCCCGTGCACCCCCAGCCTGCTCGCTGCAGGCCAGCATGAGAAGCTGGACTGTGCTTGACTACTTAGCAACAACTCAAAACATCAGCACCTTATCAACATTTTCTCATCCCAAATCCAAAACATAGCCTCACGCTAGCTTCTATGAAGGAAATTAACTCTACCCTGGCTGAAACCAGGACAATACAGCAGAAACTCTGTGTTGGACAGACTACCAGAATTAGGGGAGGAAGAGTTTAAAGGACTTTTTTTTTCAAACAATAACGTTCATCTAAGAAGTTATTCTAGCTTCATCTTAACAGCATCTCTACTAGATGTCATGATGCTCTATGTTTTTTCCTGAATGGACAGATAGAGAACTTAATTTCTTTAGACTTCTTGAAAGACTCTGAGAGGTTTTTATTCCAAGGATATTAAAGGTTTGTTCCACGAGGATATCCAGAAAGAGCTGAAAACAATGATGTCAAGATATCTTATCCTTTTGTTTAGTACTGCAAAGCTTCACAAAGGAAACACACTGTAAGACATCCATAGAAAAGAATCTTTCCTGCAAGGTTGTGAAGGGTTTTTTTCTTTCCTTTTTTTCCCCATTTGTCTTAAAACGCAGCTCTATCCATATGGGATGAGACTGATTTTAAGAAGTAAGAAGCTATTGATTGTTGAAAGTTGAAAGATAGTTGCAAAATGTCGAAGTATAACTTCCACTCTCTGTATTCTAAATAAGCACCTTGTTTTTCGTACAAGTTAGGAAACATCCCTCCCCTTTTGCTATTTATGATAATCATCAGTAATTAAATTCTACATATCACATGGGGTATTTTCTTTCCTGTATGTGAGCACCTCATTATATTTATCCAGTTCTAACTTTCTGAAATAGTTTTGTTGAAATTTCCTTATTCATGAATAATGAAATGTTTGTTTAGGCTTCTGTTGGAAACCTGACTTGCCTGTGTGCCTCTTTTGGAAGGAGAAGAGGACACGAAAGCCTGGGGAGTTTCATCAACCAAGTTTATCACATCTCAGCAAAGGACTACCAGGATCTACTTCTCAAGAAGTAGTTTTTTGGGGCAGGATTTGTAGAAGACGAAGCTTGGAAGGCAGATGAGGTAGGATATGATTTGTGTACATGAGAATATACAGGGGATTGTTCCAAGAATGACCCAGGCTAGGGAAGGATGAAGGACAAAAACACGTACTCCATGTAGGAGTACTGGTGGCTGAAAAGCTGGACATGAGCCAGCAATGTGTGCTCACAGATCAGAAGGTCAAGCAGATCCTGGGTGGCATCCAAAGAAGCGTGGCCAGCAGGTCAAGAGATCAAGCCCCTCTACTCTGCTCTGGGGAGACCCCACCTGCAGTCCTGTGTCCAGCTCTGGAGCCCTCAGCACAGGAAACACAAGGACCTGTTGGAGCGGGTCCAGAAGAGGGCCACAAAAATTATCAGAGGGATGGAACAGCTCTCCTGTGACAACAGGCTGAGAGAGTTGGAGTTGTTCAGCCTGGAGAAGAGAAGGCTCCGAGGAGATGTTATTGCAGCCTTCCAGTACTTAAAGGGGGCTTCTAAGAAAGATGGGGACAGACTGTTTAGCAGGGTCTGTTGTAATAGGTTAAGGGATGAGGGTAGTGGAACACTGCCACAGGTTGCCCAGAGAGGTGGTAGATGCCCCATCCCTGGAAACATTCAAGGTTAGGTTGAATGAGGCTCTGAGCAACTTCATCTAGTTGAAGTTGTCCCTCCTTATTGCAAGGGAGGTTGGACAAGATGACCATTAAAGGTCCCTTTCAACCCAAACTATTCTATGATTCTATTAGTTCATCTATTGTTTTAACCAGGATACAGGTGTGAGCAATGTGTTTTAGTGAAATCTGACAACACTGTTAAACAAATACTTTTTATTGCAAGTCTTTCCTTTTCCCCATCACTGCCCATTCTACAGATGTTGATCCTAACCTACAGTGTTTCTATGTGCACCACAAAATCTTTAGTAATTTTGCACAACCTCTCATTCTCTTTCAAACAGGAGTGATTCTATACAGTTCTGTGAAGCTATTCAGTGCAAAATGGTACAACAAATGAGAACGTGACACCATTCCCCAAATACTTTTTAAAGTAGTCTTGAATATCATTCACTTTTGACTAGTAATTGCACAACCTTTTACATTTTCAAATGTGACTTAAACCTTCAAAGCACAGTGAAGTTCTGGGGGGTCTTCTGAGCTATTCCAATGAGCTATGGTTCTAATTGCATTTTCTCATACTTTTCCTACAAAAATTTATTTTAACCATTGTTTCTGCATTCTCTGTTATCAAACTAACCAGCTAGTTAGTTGTTTAGGATAGTCTTTTAAGGCCATGCAGTTGTTCTTTCAGTGTTCAAAAATAACCTTTATCGTCTGATGAGATCACATCCGGAGAGCTTTGTCCACTTCTGGGCTCCCCAGTAAAAAGAGACATGGACATGCTGGAGCAAGTATAGTGAAAGGTCACTAAAGCGAAGGTATTGGAGCATCTGACATACAGAGAAAGGCTGAGAGAACTAGGACTGTTCAGCCTGAGAAGACAAAGCTAAAGAGGAACGTGTATAAATGACTGATGGGAGTAAGTAAATAATATAAAACCAGACTTTCCTTCATGATGCCCAGTGAAAGGACAAGAGGAAATGGACACAAACTGGAAGTACAGGAAATTATTTTTAAAGATAAGAAAAAACTTTTATTATGATTTGTGCACTGACACATGTTTCCCAGAGAAGTTGTGGTGTCTCCACCCTTGAATGTATTCAAAACCTGACTGGACACAGACCTGAGTAACATATTCTAGGTGATCCTGCCTTGAGCAGGGTTGGGTAGACCAGATAACCTCTATAGGTCCCTTCCAACCTCAGAAACTCTGTGATTCTGTCTTCTGTAAAGTTTTGAATTTTTATCTGAGGGACACAAATAACAGAGAATTTGCCTGCCTCCCCTACACTGCACCTAACACAGAAAATTTTCTTGGTTTCTCATGGAAATAGGATTTCAACATCATGTCATTCATTTCTTCATCTCCTTGCTAATAATTTGTTAACTCATTGGCCAATTTCTCCCAAATTTGTCAGAAAAACACAGATCTCTATTTAAGTGCTGAGAGTCTCCACAAGAACAAGAAAGGGAATAGATCCTCATGGGTTGTCTTTAGCAATAACCAACAGAATACATATATATTATATATATACATATTATGTATAAGAACACCACTTCATTTGAGCTACTTTAATTGTCACTGAGCTGAATAAAAAGGCCCTGATTAATTCTATGAGACCAACTCTATAGTTCAGCAGTTGTTTTCTGAAAGGAGATATAGCTTTGATTGAAACCTGAGATTTGCCTATTCTTAGTCTGGAAAAAAACAGTTCTGAGTTTAAGGTCCATGTTCTGAAAATGAAATTCCACTAAAAATGATGGATTTCAAAAGATCATCAGAAATGCAGCTGTGAAAACAAGACTGATAAAGCACTTTGCCTTAGAATAGACAACAGTTTTGTACATGGAAATGGAATATAAGCTTATTTTTTTTATACACAGAACAGATTTAGAGCTAAAGTTTGTACTGTTTTCTCATGTTCCAGTTTTACAACTCTACTATTCTGCTTATGAATTCCAATAGAGCAATTAGGTGTGTACAAAGCAGGTGTTACTGTCTAGAGTCTTTATATAATTAATGGAGAAACTTAAGCACCCCAATGTCTTAAATTGGAAATATTGATTAAGCAATGCATTGATCTTTGGTCTGTTATAGTTTTGAAAGGCTAAACCTTCAGATCAGAAGCTCCAATAAAGAAATTTTGCATAAACTAAATTAAAATATCATAAAACATGTATAAATCTATGCAAAAACCCATATTTGGAGAGTGTTTTTAAACATTTCTTAATCAAATAATTAATTGTCTGGTGTTATCCAAGAGCCTGTGCTTGGAGAACAAGTGTACAAAAAAGACATATTTTCATTCAGTACCTAAATGATGAAATAGGGAGTAAGATTATTAAGTTTGCAGATAATAGCTGTCTGGGAAGAAAAACACATTAGAGGAAAGGACTAAAATGTAATGTTATGTTCATAAATGGAAGATATATTCTTAAAACTGTTATACTGTATCAATCAAAATGAATGAGTTCAAGATAATACATTTAAGTTGTCAGGTTGGATGAGGCTTTGAGCAACCTGACCTAGTGGAAGGTATCCCTGCCCATGGCAGTGGGATTGGAACTAGATGATCTTTAAGGACCTTTCCAACCCAAACCATTCTATGATCCTGTGATTCTGTCAGAATAACTAAGTTTACATACAGATTAAATAACTATCTAAGTATGTGCTCTGAAGAAAAGGAATCTAAATATTGTTGAAGATCTGCTGCAAATGAGTCAACAAAAGGCCGCTGTTTCTTCATATATGGCCTAAAGAAAAGTAAAATGATCTTTCTGTTCTATTCATCATTGGTAAGACATCAATAGAGGCATTATGCCAAGTTCAAGACAGATGCAACATTTCAAGATCAAGAAAAGAAAGCATAAGGGTCAGTTAAAAGAGGTGGAGGTAAGGCTATCGAGAGGTGATATCTTGAGGTATTTCCTACGTTATTGGTTCCTTAAGTCTATGTTATAGGTGTTATAATCAAAGAGTCTGGAAACATAATGGAAATAAAATGTTTATTTTAGCATATTTTTTTTTTACTTTCAGTTTTCAGCAGACAAATCTGGGAAAAATATTGAACCTTCTTCAGTTTGGTCACAGAATAAAATGTCTATACTATTCTGTAAATAGAATACTACATTACAAACTAATAGATTACTCAAATCATTAAAATGTAAATTCCTGAGAGACAAGGGAATGATGTGTCAAATTTTGTCTCTCTGTGTTAGAGTCATCTAAAAGCGTAAGTTACAAAATTATTAACTGATTCACCCTCCAAACACAACAGATGGAAACACTGTGATCCTGTTTTGTTGCCTGAAAGACAGCTGATAACTTTGTTCTCTTTTCTTGACTAACTTATTTTTTTCGTATTACACACTGCTGGTCAGCTTTTGAAGTTTAATTTGTTTTATTTCAAAACCTTTCTTGGTTGCTGAAGAGAATCTTTTTCTTCAGCAGTGTGAAAAGAGAAGTGTGTTAATTGAAGTTGACAGACACAGCTACAGCTCTACCTACAGAGTTACAAGTACTGTAGCTTTTTATATTTAATATTTTATATATAAATATTTATATTTA
>NW_010564014.1:51363-68578 GCF_000687285.1 Phaethon lepturus
TTCATAAGTATAGAAATACTTATCATTATCTCTGATACATTAGACTTCTTTTCAAAGAGTGATAGAACATTTAAGCTCAGATTCGGAATTAGCACCTAATTTACCTAATCATGCTCTCTAGTGTTTCTTATTGACCAAATGTCTGTGAAGGCTCAAACTTAAAATATAAGTTAACTGAATCTGGGCTTCAGCTGTTATATTGCTCTCTAATTTTACTTTTGTACCAGAAAAAGAAAAAAACAAACAAACAACTAAAACCATCCTTATATCAGTTGTGGCCTAATGCATTTTCCTCAATGAACGTTTTCATAATCTAGCTTTGGTCTAACTTCCAGAAAAATCTCTCTACTCTCCTACAGACAAGGGCCAAGATGAGCTTAGTCTTCTCAGAAACTGACTGTCCTCAGAAAAGCCAGGAGAAACTGTGCTTTCGTCCCTGTTATCCATTTTAGAATAGTGCTAGCATCTGCTTCTTTGGGAAAGTATGTGGATCTTGATATTATTTAGCTCTATTTTCAGGTTACCACTGTGCTGGCATTTCTATCATCATTCAGTAAGCAGTGACTGTTGGCATCAATAAATGGATGAGAGACAGTACAAAATATTTGTGATACAGAAGACTGAAGATGAATTCATGGCACCTAAAGCTTCAAATTAAATGGCTCAAAATGAGGTATTAACATGAAAAGCTGGCTCTGCTAATTTCTCAGGACAAACTGTGGTTGCAGCTGTTTCTAACTGACAGGTGGAAATTATATCACTTTGTGGGAAAACTGCCTCTTGTGCAGGCAGGATGGTGTTTACCAGGGAAGATGGTACTGGATCGCTCATGTACAAAATGAAGTCCTAAAGTATTTAAATTGTTAGACTGAATGCCAGAAAGCTGTTCGGTGAAGACAGGGACAAATGGGTGGTGGGGTAGGGGGGAAATCTACTCAGCACATTTTTGAACTTTTTTTTTTCAGTGTGAAAAGGATATAATTCCTGGGTTGTCTGAGAACAAGCCACAAAAAAATGTTTTTCTGGAAGGATCAGGGAAAGACAAAGTTTTCCAGTGAAATTCAAAATAATTTTCTCATTTAGAATCAGGCAGCTGATGTTACACTCAGAATCTTGTTATGGGCAAAAGGGAATATGTTGTGTATATGGAGTGAAGAATTTACTGTTTAATTAAACTCTTAAAATCTAATCAAAATACAGCAGTTTTTCAGTTATAACAATACTAATACTCATAGCCCAAATTAATATAGAAAAGCCTCATAAATAAAAATGTTATACATAAACTTACCACTAACATCCCTTTTTTTCTTCTGTTTACCTTCCCAATATTTCTCCCCATTTTCTTCAAGCAGATTGGAGTTGGAGGGTTTTCTGACAAGTCAAAACTATCTCAATTTCTTTGATAAAAAGGGATGTGATGTCTTGGAATTAATTTTATTTGTTTGTTGGGTTTTTTTTAACACTATGTCTTCTGTGTTCCTTCTTGTCACTGTTTTCCCAGTTATTCGGGCTTTTTAAGTTCTTCATTATCTCTAAACCTGGTTTTATGTGATGCTCAAGATTATCCCTTCTGGCAATGATCAGTGACTGATCACACTGATTTGTGTTTACAGTTTGAGATTTCTGTCTGGTCTCTGCACTCTTCCACAGCACATCTTATTACAAGATCACACCTACAGTCTTCTACAGCACATTTTACTCTGAGATCATAGACAGTTCAGTCCACATAGAACAATTACTTGGTTTTCCTATAAGTTAAAACTAAACTAAAACATTTTCTTTTGCAGCAGCTACCTGACAGTTAAAACTAGTTAAAATTAGGTCAATGTAAAGCCTATGAGTCTGATGGGATTATACTGGCAATTGTAGTAACAGACATTGCAAGAAAACTTGTAATACTCTAAAATATGGGAGAAAACTATGTTTTCCAGCCTTCAAGCACGAAGTGTGTAGAATTTGCCTGTTTGCATGACTAGGAGTCATAAGTGTCCAATGCAAAATATTTCAATGACAGATTTAGGATGATAGGATCAAAATAATTTACAAAATTGACCCCAGAAGGCCACCTGAATCCAACCCCCTGCTCAAAGCAAGGACAGATATGAGGTCAACAAGGCTGCCTAGGGCTTTATCCAGTTTGGAATACAGTATATAGAATGGGATACAGCATATAAAATTTTACAGACATCAGGGTAGAAGACACCTAAAATGTTTAAGATGAATCACCCTCTGAAAGTGTCCAAACTTTCCTGATTACAGGAGAACCTTAGGTAGTTAAGTGAGACTAGGTGCCTGACCTTATCAGAGCTTAAGATGAGTACCAACTTTGCAGGCAGTATTTTTGTCTTCTAAAAAATATTAAGATGAGAAACAACCTGTTCAATTAGTGTTTACAAAAAAGATATTTTTCTCATTTTAACCTATACCCAAAAAGTGCAGATCATCTTGGCAGAATATTTTCAATGGATCTACTGTGCTCCATATGCATCAAGCCTTTTGCACATTTGCTGGGAAATTGACTTATTCACTCAACTGGCTTAGTAAACCCACAGTAGGATCACTTCTAATTTTCGATCAGAATGCAATCATCCTCTCCATCCCTGGGTATCATCATTTAATCTCAAACTTTGTGGTTATTTTTCATAAAACTAAATTCTTCTTTTGCATTAAAACTAGCACCCATTATAAAAAGCACTGCTCATGTCTCCTTAGATATTTTTTACACGTTCTGAAAAGACAAAGAGATAATGTAGTAGTCACCACAAATTTATAGAAAGAAAAATCCAAAAGTATGTTGAATTTGTCCTAAGAAGTGAATCTTTTCAGAAAGTCTTGAAGAAATGGCACTAAGCCATTCTATCATGTGTCAGATTTTTCTTCCATGGGGAGGATTACATAATTGAGGTTCTTAAATGGCAAAGAACCTGCAAGACGGAAACTCTGTAATTTTTTTGTAGTCTTGCAGAATCGGTGTTTGTTCATCTGCCACCTGGCTCCAAAAAAGTAAAGACTTCAATTTAAAAAAAAAAAAAAGGAAGTTGAAATTGTAACAGCAATATTAACAGTATTAGTATACAGTAGTCCACTTATGTGCACTAAATCTCAACTGCAAGTACAAAACCCAGATTCAGTTTCTAGAGGAGTACACAACTTGATAGACTAAAAACTGGTCAACACTATGAACAGTGCAATTATTGTAAAACATTATAGAAAGTTGAAGATTTAGTTTAACTGCTGCTTCAGAAGAGAGGATAACATTTAATGATTTCTCATGCTCCTAGTGAAATATAACTTGACTATTAATTATTGTCGGGCAAATGGATTTCTTCAAGGAACAGTTCATGGTTCAATATCCTATCAGACAAATAGGAGACTAGATTTAAACAATAATGCTTTGTTTATTTCTACAGTATTTAATTCCTTGTTAACAGAGGTCATTCTTTAATAATTTTTTTTCCTGAATACATTGTTGAGACAATGAGGAACACAAATATTAACTACACAGAGAACATCCTGTAAAATAGCAAGTAACAAAGAATCCAAACACTGGATGAACCTCATTGCCTACATAACTTAGATATGTGTGATGGATTGACTCACACCAGAAGCCAAGCATCCAGCCTGCCTTTCACTCACTCACCTCACCCTGGGGATGGGAAGAAAAATAGAAAGGAGGTCAACAGACTCATGCATCAAGATAATGCCAGTTTAATTAGAAAAACAAAAGCTGTATGCACAAGCAAATTAAGGAATTAATTTACTACTTCCCATCAGCAGGCAGATACTTAGCCATTTCAAGGAAAACAGGGTCTCAGCACATGTAAAGGTTACTTGGGAAAACAAACACCGTAATCCCGCATGCCCCCACTTCTTCCTTCTTTCCCCTGGCTTTTACAGCTGGGCAAAATGTCATATGGTATGGAATATCCCTTTGGTTAGTTCAGGTCAGCTGTGCTCTCTGAACATCTGAAATGTCTATGCCACTATTAGAAAACACTTTCAAGATGTAAGCTGAATTTGGGCCACAATGTTCATTGCACTTCATGTCTTATCAAGGCATGTAAAAAGTGTCATATTTATGTATTATATATTATTTACATCTCATACAGATCAAAAATATATCACTACTTTTATACAGAAGAAAAAGTCTATTGATTCAGATAACAGGCTCTGAAAAAAAATCAACATGAAAAAAGTTGTAAACTGTAGGAGTATTTTGCACTGGGATTATATAGCTGCTTTAGAAGAGTGACCTGCTTTAGATTCATTTTAAAATACAACTGCCTAGAAGCAATTTTAGCCTTCAAATATAAAGCATTATTTAGGGTCATAACTTCTATTTCAATTGGAATGACAAGCTTGATGTTTTGTTGGATCTGAGCCTAATCCTTCTATGGCATACATAAGATCCAATTTATAGAACTGAAACCTTGTTACCACTGGATCTATTGTCTCAATAATACTGTCAAGATGATGCCATTAAGATGTTGTAGCTAAAATTACTTGAAGCCAAAGCATACAAATCAAGTAATATATTTTGTTTAAATTCTGGTAAAACTTCAAAACAAGAGTTCAGATTAAATTTTGACTCAAAAGACTAATACTGTTTTGGATGTTGATTAGGGCATCAGACCTCAGAATAATAACTGAAGTTTAATTCAAGATAAATTTTTAAGAAGTTATCGTTCAAACCAGTTGATAGTTCAAGTTTAGTTTGACTTCATGCAAGAGACAATTGCTAATAATCTTTAAACATTTTAATGTTGTTCACTGAGATGTATATGAAGTATATGAAGGATAACAACATGATTCTGTTTGCATTAATTTAGATTTATGTGAAACTCAAGCAGCCAGGAACACAACGCAGTGTATTTCTTCTTGTAGTGAATTCATAGCCTCAGCTTTGGGCAAAAAATTATTTTCACTGTAAATAAGAGGGTTTTCATATCTCTCCTTTTCTCAGCAGCATTCCTTATTGAGAGTTCCAATATCCTCTGTTCTGTGGGTTGAGAATTTAATCTCAAACAGACTTTTTAGAAAAGCAAAAAACAAACAACAACAACACAGCCAAAAAAACCTGCAAACCTTGGTATCTATGCTGAGAATACCCACTCCCAGAAAATTATTATTTAACTATTGCATGAAGATCCTGCTTATCTCCAGATGCAGAGACTCTTTAGTCAGGCTTTTAACAACTTTACTAGCACCTTTAAAAAGCTTTAAGCTTTACACTTTCAGACTATACTTGCAATTAGCAGTCTCTTAGGCAGCCTTGAGAAAACAAGATATTTTCAGAATATTTTTCTAACTGATGCTTTCATCCTGAAAAAAGTCTGGAATGACCTAATTAAGCTGCATCTCAGTAGCTCAGAGGTAGGATTCTTACGAGAAAAACAGGCAGTCCTAACAGAGAAATCCATTTACTGTAGGTGATAAAGCTGTTGACATTGATAGGAAAAGAACAAGAAACGAACCAGAAAAATAACATTTATAGATTTTGCATCGTATATATATGTGACAAAGTACTTCCAAATCCTCTGCAATGTGAAAAAAAATAATTATCATTCTAAAATTTGCAAGAATCGACATTAAAAAAAAACAAACCTGAAAGTATTAGATGTGATCTGATCCACCTTTTTCCCACTTATATAACACGAACATTAAAGAAAATTGAACAAACATTAATTTTATGCTGTGAATATACAAATAACAGAGCAATTACGTTTTTCATCATTTCCATTTCCATAGGAAATCTCAAACAAATTTTTACTAATTAAAGGGTTAAGAGCAGGAATAATTTTAATCCCAGTCTACAAAAGGAGACAAAAATCAAATTAATGATATTTCACTCTTCAATTAAATTATAAGTTTGACTGATTTTTATCAGTAGGGTATAAACGTAATGCAGTAGGATGTGTATTAAGGATTTGACAGGCAATTGAGTGTCAATTGGAAGAAAGTGTCAAAAGGAAGAAAATCAGTAGTTTGTTTGATCTTGAACATAACTGTCAATAAAGAAATCCTATAAATTAATGGGAACATTCTTAATGGAATTCTTCTCGAATAACTGTGATACTGAAATGCAATTTAAAATTTTCATCAGTGTTCTAGAATTTTCATTAGTGCACTAATATGATTTGTGTATGACAAACAGCAGTTATGTCAGGAAATTCATACCACACAATAAAGTGCACCCTTTAAAACTAACACTGTCCTAACGCCAACAAGTTCAAAGGTAAATTCAAAGTAAATTGAATAAATGCAAGCTAAGGCATTATAAATTGGAAAACAATCACGCTGAGATGGATCAAAGGACACAAAGTGGACAACCCAACATGAACTTCATATGCTGAAGTATCAAAATGGTTTAGATTTATAAAAATGGTTAGCAATTATATGTTGTAGTGTAGAAATTATAGCTAAATTATATTAAAATATTAATAAAATCATGTATCATCCAAGTCCAGTAAAGACATTTCAGAAAAGGCAAAAAATTGTGTAAACAAAATACATGTAAACTATATAGAAACTTGACAATTCTGGACATTGAGATTGATAAGCATCTTAGCTTGCCAGAAAGAAATTATAAATAAATCAATTATTACATTGTGCTAAGCACTTGTCAATAGATAAAAGGCGTTGAAGGTATGATTGGACCTCTCTGGAAAATTTCTACCTGAAAATAAAGGAGCAAAGATCATAGTATCATAAAATAATTCAGTTTGGAAGGGACCTCCATAGGTCTCTGGTCAAAACTCCTACTCAAACCAGATTCAGCTTGCTAATGTTGATCCAAGTGGGTCTTTAAAACCACTAAGGATGAGGACTCTACAATCTCTCTGGGCAGCCTATTCCAGTGCTTGACTATCCTCATGGAGAAAGTGTTCTTTTTTTCTGGCTGAACCCTCTTTCATTTCATCTTATGCCTTGTGTCTCTCATCCTCCCACCATGTACCACTGTGAAGAGCCTGGCTCTATCTTCTTGATAACATCTCCATAGGTGTGGGGGGACTGTTCTAAGATTCCTCTTATCCAGTCTGAGAAAGCCCAGCTACTTCAGCCTCTCCTCACAAGGCAAGTGTTCCAGACCTTTACCAGATTGGAATACCTCTGCAGAACAGTTTGTCTATGTCTTTCTTGTATCGGTGGTCCAGAACTGGATGCAGGACTCCAAATGTGATCTCAAGAATTTTGAGAGGGGAAGAGCCACTGCTCTCAGTCTCCTGGCTGTGATCCTGTTAGTGCTTCTACCAGAGCATACTGCTACCTTATGTCCAGCTTGCCACCCACCAACCCTCTCAGATTCATCTCAGCATATCTGCTCCCCAGTCAGTCAGGCCCTCAACTGTATTGTTCCTGTGAAGTCTTTCTACCCAGGTGCAGGACCTTCCCAGGTATTTGTCCTAGTTGAATTTCATAAGGTTGTCTAAATTCTCAAACCTATGTCCCTCTGGATGGCTACTCTTTGAGTATATCCCCAATTTGGTGTCATCTGTAAATGTAGTGAGCAATCACTCCATCACCTTGTCCAGGTCTTTGGTAAAGATGTTGAATAGGACCAGTCACAGGATAGATTCTTGCAGTACTTGGTTTGTCACTGGCTTCCAGGTGATGCATCAAGCACTACTGTCCGAACCTGGTCATCCAGGTAGTATTTTACCAAACTGGCTTTCCGTCCATCCAGGCCATTAATGCCCACAACTTGAATATAAGAATGTAGTGGAAGACAGTGTGGAGAACCTTCTTAAAATCAATGTGAGTGACATCCACTGCCCTCTCCTCATGCACAAATGCAATCATTTTATTATAGAAAGCAATCAGGTTGGTCAGGCATGATTCGTCCTGGACTTACTGTTACCAATCACCTTCTCCTCCATGTGCCAGAAATGAGCTCCAGGAAAACATTTCCCAGGGACCAAAATGAGGCTGACTGACCTCTAGTTAGCCAGGCTCACCTTCCATCATTTTCTGAAGACAAGTACAACAGTTGCTGTTCACCAGTTTTCAAGGATCTCCCCTGATCTCCAAGACCTTTTAAACATAACACAGAGTAGATGTCTGAAAATAGCTATTTTCTCCTGGAATAATAAACCCTCTGATACAACCTGAGCCCTATTTTGAGGAGTAAAATTATCAGAATCATACTTTAGATTTTGTTTCCCTTTTTATTTAAGATTAAAAAAACAAACAAGCAAGGAAAAAACCCCCAACATACCAAAACCACTTATACCAACAGAGTGAAGGTTTATAGTATTTTAGGAAAACCAAAGTTTCAAATTCCTCAATAATTACCCAGGGCCATCCTTCTTAGTTGTTGAAGACACAGTAAGTTGTCAGTACTCAGAATGAATTCTAATTGAGATGATTGTTACACTTGATTGACTGTTTTGATTCTCCAGTTCAAGAGAGGTGTTGAACAATTAGAGAGGATCCAGCAAAAGGCCAGCAATATGATTAGATGGTTGAATGATGTGGCACATGAAGAAAGGTTGAAGAAATTGTGTTTATTCAGTCTAGAGAAGAGAAGGTTCAGAGGGAAATCATGGTCTTTCAGTAGCTACAAGGGAGTTACAGAGAACTTACAGAGGTAGTCTTCTAGGTGACAGGACAAGAGGCAACACGCACAAGTTGCTTCAGGGGGAATTCTCACTAAATACAAGAAAAAGATTCCTCATCATGAGAGGAAGCAAACATTGAATAAGGTTTCCCAAAGAAGAAGTGGGAACTCCCTCATTGGAGATTTGCAAGACTTAGTTTCACAGGGCCCTGGATAACCTTGGCCCTGCTTTTATAAGGTGTTTGGAAGCAGAGGATGTGCAGAACCCCCTTGTAAGCTAGACTTTCTCATGACTCTGTGACTGTTTTGATGATGAGAAAGAGTTGTTATGGCATCAATGTGTAAACAGGAAACAGCTCTGTGAAAGATTTTATAGATTAATGAAGTGCTTCCAATAGATTTTTTCCTCACTGCCTGAAAAATTAAAAATTTGTTTTCACATAACTTTTGGTGCCAAAAATCTGTGAGTATAAATCACAACAAGAGTAATTCGAGCATTGTAGAGATGTTTGTTACTTACTGAGCAGGTATAGAAGGAAATATGAGATCTTTGTGAAGTTCCAGGGAGTTATTACTGTAGTTGTACTGGAGAGTTATCACATTTCTGTATGGGATACTGTTTCACAACCTATCCCTATTAGAGATCCAAATATTATATAAGAGGAAAAGTGAACTTTTTTTTTAGTAGAAATTGAAAGACTAGGGTTTCAGTGGAGTATTAGCAAAATAAAAATGAAGTAATGACCTGTTATTTCCTGCTCCCTACAATGTGTATTACTTGGGTATTTTATCCAGAAGTTAGAGAAATCTCAGGCAGTAAGAGCCATAATGCAGTAGGAATCTGTCTTGGACCCTGCTCCTTGGACTTTTTTTTTCTCTCCAATGGCAGAAAACAGATGGGTCATTAACCTACAGTGTGGAGAGAAACGTTTACTACTTCTATAGCTTTGATGGACACTAAAATTGTTGTATTCAAAAGCTATAACATAAATACCACGTAATTTGTAGACCTATTTTAGAAGGAGACATTTTAAATAGGTCATTGCAAAACCCAGAACTTTTATGATCCTTATTCTCCTGTTTGACAATAGAAGAAATGTTCCAGCTGTTTTAGTGAAAGAAGGCTGGTTCCAACAAATGGAAAAAGTCAGACCTGCTTGATCAAGAAATGTTGATTATAAGCCTCCCTGTTGGCTTGTGTCCTTCTACGGCAGGTTACCCTAAAGAAAACAGGCTGAAAAAGGCCCACTTTCCAAGATATGAAAGCTATGGACAAAGAACTTGGGTCTTTTTATATTGCTGGCTTTTTATGTTGATGGCTTTCCTTGTTTTTCACTCCCCTGGGAGTAGTTAATTAATGTAAATATTTACAGACCAAAGAAGGAAATTAAAAATACTGCTAGAAGTTAAGACACGCAGGCAGAAAACAGCAGCGAGCTGAAATTCATTAGACATAACTTTAGCTATCTAAGAATTAGGTTTTCAGTCTAAAATCTTTGCAAATGTATACAATAATCAGTGTAAATTCTGGAAGACTATTTAATCCCATGAGACATTTATCTTAACTTGGGATGATACATATAGGTCTCTATCCATTTACAACAGAGGAAATCAGAATGGACACTTACTTTCAAATGGTTACAATTAGACACTAAGAAACATATCCTGCAAGACCTATGAAACCACTCAAATAACCCTTTTCTAAGTAATGAATTTTGAAAAATTAATTTTGAAGACCTGTACACAGCTTCATTTTGTCTTGCTCTAAAAAAGTCTGCTTTTTCTGACAATTGTAAATTTCAGTGAATCTCTAAAAGAAATTCTCTAGTCACAAAAAACCCCCACCAACCAACCTCCCTCGCAAAAAGACCCCAAACAAACATGAAAAGACTGTAGATTAAAATCATCAGAAGAAAGTTTGCAAGTATTTTAATCAAATTACAATGACATTGTTTAGTACTGAAGTACCTTTCTCCACATGAGTCCTAGAAAACACTTTGCTACTGATGAGTTTATTTTGTAAAAAACAGGATGTTCAGCAAGGGCAGTCTGAGACTGCAGATGATTCAATGCATCCATTATATGGAGGAAAAAAGAACACAAATGGAGAATAACCTGATTTTTTTTACTCCCAAGTCAATCTTACATTGCAGGTATCAATACTTAAAGCCTGAAGCTTTAAAAATGGTTGAAATGGACAAAGTTTTTCAACTATTAGCATACTGAAAGATAAACTATTATAGTCATGGACTATTTCTTTCATAACAGAACTATTAGGTAATAAATATCACTACTATGTCACTGTTTCTAACTATGTCTCTGGAACAATAGAACAACATGGCAAAGCTACGAAGAAAAATTGGAGCCTGAGGAGGTATAGTTAGTGTGGAAATATTGCCATAAATTCTAGTTCTAGCTTTCAATTTAGTATTTAATATCTTTCAGAGTATGTTCAAAGATCAATATTTTTCAAAGGCAACTTTGGAAAGCAATTTTGGGCATTGTTGGTCTTCAGAGTCTAGTTTTAGATGACTTGCAGGAAATGTGAATTTCAGTGACCTGGTGATTAATACTTCCTGAAAACCTTGGTTCTATTTGCCCTACTCAGATTTAAAAACTGAATTCAGAATCATATTTTATAGACATTTAAATATAAGTAAGCATCTAGTTGGATTTTTGGAGAAGTCCAATGCCTAGGCATTTCTAAAAATGTTTATTCGTCCTTTCTGCATCTTTAAATACTGACTTGTAGAAAACAATCTTCTAGAATTAGCAGCATATTTTAAAAACAGTAGATATATTTATACTGTATTCACTTCCTCTTTATCTGCCCATGCTGAATACTCAGAATAATGGCATTTATGCTTCTACTTTACAGTCTAACTGTTTGTTTTTATTAAAAAAAAAAAAAAAAGAGAGAAAAAGTTATACTGTGACTGGACTTTGCATCCAACTTCAAGAATCTGCAAGGAAAAGGATTTGGTTTGGTCAATTTTTCAACATGTGGTAATTTTTGCAACATTAAATGCTTGCCTATATTCTTTCTGTACAAATAATGTGATTATGTTAATTAGTTACAGTCATAGACAACGCCTTCCATCTTACGTTACAATTTGTCTCTTGTAATGTTCAAAAACATTAACTTCTGAAGAATTGTCATGGATACAGTAGCTAATTCTCCCCTCAAAAGCACTGAATACCCTTAACCAATTACAGCAATACCCTTAGCTGTGCTGAAAATCAAAGGTCTGTTAAACCCATGAGGGGTGTTTAAAATAAAAGACCAGCAGACAGTAGCTTCAAGAAAGTGGCATTTTCACTAATGACTGAAAAATATGACAGGTTTATAAAGAGACTTGAGTAACTTGAACTTGGGGTTAACATAATTAATAACTAACTTAAATTGCAATTATGTTCTGTATATGTTTAGTTCACCCAGGGTGTCCATGTTCAGATCATTAATAAGTTTTGCTAACGCTTCTGTGGTTAATCCCTTTAACAGAGCAAATTTTCTTTACTGAACCATTGGATACAAAGTAACATAGACAAATACCAGAGTACATAAACTTGATAAACAACTAAGAGAACATAAATAATTAAAATTATATTTTTTTATGCTATCACTCTCAAAATTCATACTTTCATCAGAAGGATCTGCTGAGGTCATCAGTTTTGTATCATGTACAAAACACTGTCTCTTAAATTGTGCAACATAGCATTTTTTTTTTATAATACATCAGTAATAAAAAGGTGGGTGAACACTATAGATGTTTTAAAGTTTCGTGACTGCATTGACTTCAATGGAGCCATGTGGATTTATGCCAACTGAGAATATGTCTCATGTTTAATATGTTGTGGGTTTTTTTAATTATACTATTTTCTGTGCTAGAAAGGCAATGAACATAATTGATATTGGTTAGATCTTCAACTTACATATTTTACAGGAGAGCTGGAGTCTTCAGTAACATATAAGTAACTGTGAAACAGATTAATATAAAGTTGTAGATTAGAAACCTAGGGATATTTTCCCTCCCTCTTTAATACTGGGGAAAAAAAAATATTAAAAAGAATAAATACTGCTTACCTGGGAAGACAAACCCCATAAGCACATACATTCCCCCTTCCTCCCTACTTCCCCAAGATTTTATTGCTGAACATGACATCACATTCTACGGAATATCCCTTTGGTCAGTTTGGGTCAGCTACCTCAGCTGTGTCCTCTCCCAACTCCTTGCTCACCCCAGCCTGCTCACTGTGGGGAGCACAGTGGAAAAAAGAAAGCCTCAGGGCTATGCAAGCACTGTTCAGCAGTAGCCAAAATGTTATTTCAACATTGTTTCAGCCACAAATCCAAAGAACAAAACCACACAGGCTGCTACGAAGAAAATGAACTCCATCCCAGCTGGACCCAGCACATGTGAATGAAAGCAACACCTGAAGAGAAAGCATCTTGTGCAGTAATATGAAACTGTCAGATATACAGGTGATTTGAAAGATAGATATGAAGACTTGGAGAAAATAAATAAAGCAAAAGCTGTTAGATAAAGGCAAGAAAAGCCCAAGCCTTCAGTTAATTCTAATTTCTTAATTTAAGCCTTTTATAGTTAGATTTTTTTTCCTCATCCTGGTTTCAGCCAGGATAGAGCTGGTTTTCTTCACAGAAGCCAGTGTGAGACTGTGTTTTGGATTTGGGATGAGAAACTGTTGATAATGTGTTGATGTTTTGAGTTGTTGCTGAGCCGTCAAGGACAGTCCAGCTTCTCGTGCTGGCCTGCCAGCGAGCAGGCTGGGGGTGCACGGGGGGCTGGGAGGGGTCACAGTCGGGACAGCTGACCCAGGCTGGCCAAAGAGATATTCCATACCATCCGACGTCATGCCCAGTACATAAACTGGAGTTGGCCGGGGGGTGGAAATCGCTGCTCGGGGACAGGCTGTCAATCGCCGGTTGGTGAGCAATTGCTGTATTGGGCATCACTTGTTCTTGTACATTCCTTTGTCAACATTATTATTGTTGTTATCATTGTTGTTTCCTTCTCTCTTTCTGTCCCATTAAACTGTTTTTATCTCAACCCACGAGGTTTTTTTCCCAATTCTCTGCCACATCCCACTGTGGGAGCGGGAGTGAGTGAGCAGCTGCGTGGTGCTTAGTTGCCGGCTGGGGCTAAACCATGACACCTCACAACGAGGAAACTGCACTGAGGGAAGTAAACATGAAATCCAAAATTAATTCTATCCTGTAATCACATACATAAGCATTCCCCACATGCACACAGAAAAGCACACTTTCTTAAGCAGCCTAGCAACAGGGGTGCTCACCTTCTCTGCAAGAAGAATGCTACCACAACAGCAAGCTTCAGTTACATGGTCAACCATGGAAATAATTTTGAAAATTGGAACAAAAACACCGGGAGAGAAACTGCCATTAAATACTGCACATTTCCCTTAAACTGGTACCTGTCCCTTTCTTTGCATGGTTGGAATTTTGTTTTATGATAGTATAAATAGCCACGTCTTGAACAGAGAAGCTTATCAGGTGCATCTCACTATCTCCTACATCATGGGAATGCAGAGAGCAGTGTTAGCTAATGTCTTCTATATCAAGGGGTATTTTTCACAGTCTTTCATGATAAAATGTGTTTCTGCATGTCTTTGTGAGTTCTAACTGATCAAAAAGGGAAACATCGTCCAAGTTTTATGTTTTCATTTATACTTGAACAGTTCTGAAGCCCTGTATGTTTTCCAGTTGTTATGCATAGTGTATATCATGCCTTGTGGAATAGTTTCAAAAGCACAGATGTGTCCAAATAATTAATCAGATTTTAATAATCTGGCATCGAATATGTTTCTGTTAATGTTAGTGTGTTGATATGATGTACTGCATGCTCAAATAGCTACAGAATTTAAATGCCACAATAAAAATCATTCCTTCTGTTTGAATAAAGGTGAGGAATGAGGAACAGATTCTGGTATGAAGGTGTCTTGAGGGATTGTTAATCTTTACAGTTTAATAGCAACAGCATTTTTGCATAATAAACCAGCTAGACATTAAATCAAATAATTGGGCAACCCTGCAACAGCCAACAGAATAGTTACAGTCTTCACATATCATTCACTGATTCCTTTTCCGTATGCACTTCACCACCTTACCATCCCCACCACACTACCACCTAGAATTACTTTTTTTCTAACAGCCTTCAAGCAGCCCACAGTTTGAAAAGTGAATTCTAGGTCAGTGCTTCATGACAAATACATTCTGTAAGAGATCACATGACTTTTAACATCATAATGCTTGGTATGAAATTATACTAGTTAAAAAATACAATAACAAAAAACCCAGAAAAGGTGGAGTTGAAGACCTTACCTCTGGCATTGTTTACTTTTTACTTACTAGTCTTATTCTACTTGCATAACTCTAGTGAATTCAAAAGTGTAACCACTAATTCACCCTGATGCAAGTGAAAGCCATTTTAAGCTCTGAGCTTACACAAGCTATAACAGCCTTGAAGTACGTGAAGATAAAGCTAGGTGCTTCCCAATTCAGAATGAGCTTTAATGTGCAAACCTTATATAATTCCTGGTGTCTGTTCAACTGTCTCCAAGTTCATTTATTATCCTCATCACCTTTGCTAAGAAGAACCACTAAGATGAAGATGAATACCTAAAAAGAAATTCACAAGTATTTCACTTGAGAACCTCACAGAAATTGGGTATTTATGTTGAAAGGATAGGTGTTTAATAGCAAGTTTTTAATTCTATTATGATGAAAATATTCTAGGGATTCATGGTTATACCTGGGTTGGTTTTTTTTCCATTATGACAGAACTTTAAGCTAGATAGTTTGCACAATTTTTTAATTTCAACTTTACTAAGGAGAATTTCTAATAAATTGTAAACAGTGTAATGGGGAAAATACATTACAAGAATTATGTCCCAAGAATTATGTACAAGTTTTGCAGAAACTGTTCATTTCACAGTGGGAGTTTCATATGGATATAAACACAGAACATTCTGATTATCTAAGTTATAACAAGTCCAAAAATGTGGACCATACCATGATCTGTTCCATCCTTGTTCTTTAGTAAGGTGGAAGGATGCACCTCGCTAAGGAAATTTGACCATAGTAGCTGAAAATAGAACCATGAACCATCTGATGATAACATAATGGGGATGTTAAATATAATGGCAATGGTTCTTCAAAGAACAGTCTTGTCCTACTATTCTAGACAAGTTTTGAGATTTTAAGTTCTCTTGTCTACTATTTTGTTGACAGTCCTCGGAGGAACAAAACCCCCTATGTTTTAGGTAAGAAATAATAACATATGCAACTAAATAAGCTGAAACATAAGTAATCAATTTCCTTTCTGTAAAATGAAAATCTCTGTTTTCATCAAGAGACTCAAAGTGTATTACATCCTGTATTATGTGGCTTTGGATTCAGAATATTGAATATATATTGAAAAAAATAAAATAAAATATTGAATAAAATAAAAATATTGCATATATATTCACAAATATGAATATATTACTTACAACTGTAGGTAATACAGAAGAGAGGGGATTTTTTTTTTAAAGTCCAGTTCCTACATAGCTAAAAAGATTAAAACAAAACCAAAAAAACAACATTCCAACACATTTCATGACAATGTAATTGGATATTTTTAAGGGGTTGCATCCACATAAGGTCACAAAATGAAACATATAACAGTTTTTGTGCACACACAGTCTGATACTTTTCAATTCTATTCAGGAAATTTATAACCCTACAAAACAAAAATTTTAAGGAAAACTCCACTTACAAGTTTAAATGCAAGATTTTTATAACATTAAACCATGCATAACACATATTGCCCTGTTTTGTTTCAAATATCCATTAAAAATAAAAATTAAAATCTGAGGGTATTATATATGCTAACACTAGTGTGACAACTCAATATATGACCAACAGTCATGCAACATGCTCCAGGCACAGTATATGTAAGTTATTTGAATAGAGTCTGATTTTTTTATTATCTGAATGTCCACGTATATCAGTTGTTTTTAGTACATATAGATTTAGAAAAAGACAAAAAAAAAAAGTAAAAATGACAGGTATATTTAAATAGATTCCTGAAGCAGTGAACTTTAAAATGTTCAAAATACTGAAAAAAAAAATTGGTCAAAATAAATGAAAAAAGCAAATTAATCTAATTCTATGCTGCAGTACACAAACATTTTTATAAATGTTTGCCTCACTTATAGAGAGTCTCTCCTCTGTGCCTGGGAAGATCATGGAACAGATCCTCCTAGAAGCTATGCTAAGGCACATGAGGGACAGGGAGGTGATTCGAGACAGCCAGCATGGCTTCACCAAGGGCAAGTCATGACTGAACAACCTAGTGGCCGTCTATGATGGAGTGACGACGTCAGTGGACAAGGGAAGAGCTATCAAAGTCATCTATCTATTTCTGTAAGACACAGTCCTCCACAACATTCTTCTTTCTAAATTGGAGAGATATGGGTTTGATGCATGGACTTATTAGGTGATGAGGAATTGGTTGGATGGTTGCACCCAGAGAGCAGTGGTCAATAGTTCAATACCCAGAGGGAGACAGGTGAGGAGTGGTGTCCTCAGGGATCTGTATTGGGATCAGTGCTCTTTAATACCTTCATCAATGACAT
>NW_010564015.1:0-9465 GCF_000687285.1 Phaethon lepturus
CCCTCCAGGGTTTAGTGTTGCACTGTAAGCAATTGACCTTTTCCCCCAAAATAATGGGTGTAAATCCACTAGACATGCCATTAAAATGACTTGGCAATTCCTTTGATGTTCATATATCGTTCTGAAATTAGCCTAAACCTTGATTAATTTTACAACACTAAATAACAAATCTAAATACGTTAGGTTTTCCTTAACTGATTTCATTTACAAATGTTAAGGGATTTATAAGAATTCACAGGTAGAATATATGCTACAGGCAAAAAAAGCCATTTTACTCAGTTATTCTGGGCTTTCTCTGAAGGCTTTTGCTGTATCACCTGCATTTAGATGAGGAGGTGACAGTGCTCCTTTCTCCTCCCTGCCCACTCTCATCTGCTCGGTAGTTGTTCTAATCGGTGCGTCTTTTTAAGCTTTATGGTGGATGGAGCTGCACCTATTGCAGCCTGGCTCCATTGGACAAAACATGGGAACAGGTGTATTTAATACATGAAAGACAGCCCGGCAGTCTAGAACTTGGCTTCCTTGCAGGAGACAACTGGGGCTTCTTCCTCTGTCCCTTCTCTCTACGTGTGAAAAAATTAATTTATTCTACTCCCAACACTTTCCTCTTTTGAACAAGGAAATTGCCATTTAGTTTATAAACGCAAAGGGAATTCCTCAGTTAGCTGAAGCATTTACAGCCTAATTGCTGGAAAAATTTGAAGCAGCATTTCATCTGTGGGTGGGGCAGGGTGCTTCTCTCACAGTTGTATTAAGCCATTTTTACTAGATGGAGCCGGCAGCCTCCAACAGTTCAGTGAGCAGGGAAGGGGGTTCCTTAGGCAGTGTCAGTACTGAAGCATACTGAAGGCTGGTTGCCCTGCACAGGAACTGAGGAATTAGAGTGGAGTTTGTTATGGATGGTAAAACAGAGAATTTGGGATATCATCTTTCTTTTTTTCTTTTTTCTTTTTTTTTTTTTCACTGAGGGAGATTCACGATATTTAACGTATTTCTAGGAGATCTACTACTGAAGTTCATGTCTGTATGCTTCTTGTTATTCTCGAAAGATGTCTTTAAGAGGGGGTTTGATGAAGGTACCAGAAATTGGATGGAGGTGCTAGAGGGGAAATCGGGTGTAAGGAGGGAAAGGAGAATACACCTGAGGGGTTAGATAGTTTCTTGGAGCAGGGAGTAGGCTTTGAAGGGGGTTGAGCCTCAGGCCAGCCAGCAGATGGGCTGGTGTCCTCACAATAAGACACAGGACAACAGAGAGGACTTCAGGAATATCTTCCCAAAACCATGCTGTGAGCACTGGTGAGGTTCCTTCATGTGTTTGAAGCCTTCAGAAGAGATGAGGATAAGCGCATAGGTTAGTGCATCCGTAGCGAGTGCTGCTGAAGGACTCTGTTCTGCGAAATGGATGCTGGTGTTCAAGAGTTGATGTGGTGCAAAACTGGGTACCCTTGTAGGAGACAGAGGGGGAAATGGCAGGAGGGAATGATTTAGACAGTGAGTGATGGCAACACTAGGAAGGGATGTTCTGGATGGCCTTCCGAAAGTCATGTTGTCATCATACTAAATAATGGTATATTTTGTGCAGTGATAAATACTACTACTCTGAATGCTGTACTTGCTGCAGTGATTTATTTGTTACAAGTCATATCAACAACCGTTTTTTCGTAATTAAGTCGGCTTGCTCTTCAGTGCCCTTGGCAAGTGTTACTCAAAGTAACACAACCTGAAACGGCATATCTCGATCTTTGGGGCTGCAAGTTCAACTGAAAATGCTGTCCCAGCGATCTTCTCAAGTTGTTTCCAGATGTAATGGTGACTGGAGGCAATATGCTGTGGGAAGAAATGGCGATGTGTTGGTTGGGAATAGCTCTGCATTTCTATATTTTGGGTCCCAGGGCATAGCCATACAGCAAGTTTTTTTTCTTCTCTGTCCAGACAAAAGTTGCAGCAGATTGTTGGAGATAAAATAATGACAGGGTAGTAAAATCCCAGCAAAGTAATTGGTGAGGGATAGCTTGTCGTTAACAAATAATGTTGCAGTATATAGATACAAACCTCCTCATGTACAGCAGGGAGAAATAAAAAGTACAGCACAGAAAGTAAAAGGCATCATTAATTGAGTGAGGAAAACAAAAGTGTTCACAAACACTGCAGGGAAAGGAAAGAATAGAAAGTTAAGGAAAGGAAAATGCTTACATGAGAAATCTTTGGAAATGTAGTTTTGGATTGCGTCAGATCAGCCCCAGGTCAGGTTTGCTGAAGAAAGGCCAGTCCCATACTGAGAGAAACACGGACATAGAGCTGTTCCCAACACCCTTCCGAAGAGAAAAGGTGTGTTTTTCATTAAGCTGCTGGTCTAGCGCCCAGAGGAGTTGAACTCGGTTTCTGACCTCTTAAAATTTCCTGGGTCACCTTGGGCAAAGCCTCAAATCCCTCTTGTCCCAGGGTTTAGTGGCAAATCGCCTTGCAGAAAGAGCTATGAGCCGATCAATGGTGAGGGCTGGCTGGGAATTTTTCAGGTGTCTGTTTTTGTTAAGAAGCTGCTCTGCCATCAGAACCCAAACTTTTAATGGGAATGTACCCATTTGAATTAAACCTGTGGTAAGGCTTCTTTGGGGGGTCAGGATAGACACTGCGGGCAAAATAAGACCTCAGTCAGAGTAGCTGTGGAGCTGGTGACCCTTGCGTTTCAGTCTCACTCGAGGGTACGAGTTTCTCCATTGCTGCTTTATCCCTCTGACCCAAGTCACCTCTCTCGCCCAGGGAATATAGCGTGACAGGGAGAGGGGCCGTGAGCCTTGCCCTCTCCAGGTGCCAGGACTCTCTGGGCTGGTAGAGTCTGTACATCGCTGCTCTTGATTTTCTTCCCCTGCCAGACCTATTAACTAAACAGTGATCAGTCAAGCTACTAATTAGGAGCCGATTGGTTGTGTGAGTTGGGTTGGTGACAGCAAAAGCGGCAGAGCTCATCTGAAGGCTTGTTCCCATTGAGAGAGGAGAGCTGTGTCACCCCTTGCTCTGCACCCCTTCCCTCTTCTCCTCCTGACTATTTTCCCCTGCCTTGCCCTGGCCCAGGCCTCCCACTGCACCCTGCCATGAGCCAGTTCAGTGAAATGCCAGAAACTTATCTGCCTGTTTTTTTTTCTTTTGCCCAATTGCTGTTTTCTGTCATGTTAGAGCATTCAGGCAGGGCTTTGCTACGAGCTAGAGCCAGCAGAAGGTAGCAGCAGCAGCGATCAGGCAGGAGGAGAGAGATTGGGAAGGAGGGGGCATCCTTTTTGGCAGCAGAGCTGATACATCATCTCATCATGTCCTGCAGAGCCGTACCCTGCCAATCACCCAATTAAATGGTTATACTAGGAAGGGCATGGATGAAAGGCAGAAGAATAACACTGGGAGCCAGAGAAAAATAAGATAAAATAAGGTCCTGGAGGCAGTCCAGCTCTGTGCTGTATAGACTTCATGCTTTGCAACCCTGGCATCACCTTCTCAGTGCATGAATAATGAACTGCTTGCCATTTTGACAGTCTGTCCCAGGTTTGGCTCACCTCACAGTAGCTAACTAAAAGTCAAGCCTCTAGTGCCAAGGTTGTTCTCTTGGCTTCCTTTAGAGATGGAAAAAAGGGGCAGGCACCCCCGGGAAGTGATTTATGCAGCCTGGTTGGAGATGTGGTTTGTCACTGTCTGGAGGTGCCAGAGCATCCCAGCCAAGTGCAGGAGGAGCCTGGACCATTACCCTTGTTGAGGGGGAAAGCTCTCCTGATTTAATGCAGTCCTGTATGCAGCTTTGGCTCATCATTAACTGGGCTCTCTTGCTTGGAGAGATACCGTGCCAGGCACGCTGCTCATCTTCATCCGCCATCCCTGATGAAGGCTGCAGTGCCTCCCCGCTCCCAGGGAGGACTAGGGCTTCTGCCCCGGGGCACTGAGTTGCTCAGAAACTCTGGCATCTCTCTTGGCAAATGCAGGTAGTCCTCGGGGGAGTGCTGATGGGTAAGCACTCTGTCTGATGGTGGTCAGGATGCTCCGGGATGGTGGATGTCCTGGGCTGCCCGTGTCACTACTTCCAGCCTTCCATGGGTGCCTCGGCAATCTGTAGGGCATAATCCCTGGCCCTCGACACCTGTGCTTAGGCTGGGCAGACACAGGCCCCGGTGTCACTGCTCCGATGGACAGGCTTTAGACAGCTGCAGTCTGATGAAATGAATTGCCTCCCGTTGCTGTGGGGTTTTTTGGCATGTGCTAGCAGGGGTAGCGGTGGTGCTTCTCCATTCTGTGGGACAGGGCTTTTTCTGAGAGTGTTGGTCTTGTCTGTTTTGGGACGCTCCCCCCCTGGAACACTTCCCTGATGTGTCCCTGAAAGGGAGGATTCTCTGGGGACGGCTGTGACCTGCTGGGAAGAGCAGGGATTCTGTGGGTCCACAGCCCCAGCCCAGAAGGGTGTCCTCCATGAGGGGCCTGTGGTGTCCTTGCTGAACGCAAGTTTGGGGCGTGTCTGAATGGGTCATGTTTGGTCAGCAAAAGATTAAAACTTGGGTTTTAAGTTTTTCTTCCATGCCATTTGAAATTGCAAATGTTCTTTTCTGTGATGATGATTTTAGGATAGCCCCACCCACTGCTCTAGGGATCTCCTAATTGTCTGAGTATATTTTACCCAAATCCACCCTCAGGATGGCTGGTGCAAGTGTTCTCAGTAGAAGAGATAATGAGAATGTAAATGGAGAGGTGAAATATTTACGCGAGAAAACCAGATGCAGTTGAGTTCTCATCAGTATCGAAGGTTGTATATTTATTCTGCCATGTGAGCAATGACTTGGTCTGCTGTAGGATTGAGTCCTAAAATAAAATACATTACCAGAATACTCTAAAAGCTCAGTGTTGGTAACAGAGAGCTAAGTTTCTGCAGGTGGGAGGTATTGCCAAATGGAAAGGGGGGCGGGGGGAGGGGGGAAAGAGGATAAAATCGGGAACTTGAAAGCAAAACAAAACAACCTTTTGGTTACAGGACAGTGCATTTTTTGAGATACCCTATAGGAAACAATTCTCCTGGGCCATGATTTGAAGATAAATCCATTCAAATACCAGTTAAGTTTGTTCAACCTTTTCATTTTGGCAGTGGACACAATGATAAAGTGTTTTAGAGTTTGAATGATATTTAAAATTCGATTGTGTCGAAGACTACAGCACAACAAATGGTAAATAAACCTAGTCTGTACCAATCATCTCATTATCAAGGCGGCAAAGTATTTAGAAAAGTGAGTCTTTCCTTGTGAGATTATTTTCCTGAACACCAGAGTGAACCTGGCAGGGCTTGTTAAAGGAAAACTGAATACCAGGAGGGTATTAGTACACTTGATGTAAGTAAATAATGGGGTTTGTATTTTGAGGATATAATATTCTTGCTTGAACTATTGGCAGCTTGAGATATTCAGGCTTTTCATATGTATATTTGCATGTGTCATTCTGTTGTTGCAGATAAACAAGCATGGAGTTCTTTGCATCTATAATAATGTTATTATCAGTTCTGTGATAAGACAAGGGAAAGTGCATTCTTTCTTTCTTCTTGATGCAGTTTGGCAGCCAAAGCATCCTTTGGTTTAGCAAACCTGGAAATAGTTCCCTACAGTTTTGTGCAAAAGAAGAAGGAGAGATGAAGGTTAAAGGATAAAATGAGCTTCCTGGTGTGAGAGCAGCTAGCAGAACACCAAGGTCCCGCTGTGGAGGGGAGGAAAAAAAGAGGACTATGTTGGCAAGTGTTGCAAATTGACGCTCACATTCCGGCAGAAAGGGTAATCTACATGTGCTTGCTAAGTGCTATGGTGGTACAGAGCCCTTTTAAGGATTCAGCTGAAACGTCTGTGCAGGGCAGTGTAGAAATCTTGACATGAAAAAGCAGCCAGTTTCTAGTGTTCAGTGCTTTATCGTTAATAGGTGTGATAAAGCTCAGGATCTTTAGGATTCAGACTGGGTGCAGATACCACTGATAACACTGCCAACTTAGGAAAACAATCTGATAAGGACTGTCCCTGCACAAGAAGCCATGTATTAACAAAAATATTAACAGATAAAACACTTTGTTCAGCACCCCTGAGACGCTAGTAGAGGATGCCAACATCTGTGTTAATTCCTCTGCCCCTACTTTTGGCTGTACTTCCTCAGGCTGCCTTACTTTTACCCTGGCTTACATAAAGATTTAGATTTATTGAAAATCCAGCTTCAGACGGTGTCCTGCTAACGTGTAAGAGTTTAGTGCTGCAACAGTGAGAGTTTCTTGCTTTCATTTCCTCTGTGAATAATGACTAGATAGCTTGCAAAACTTTCATGATGCTTAAGAGGGAAACATCAGTAGTGAAGCCTTTATCCCTGACTTACTCTGTGCCTCTGTGAGTTAAGCATTTTGCTAGAGGCCTGTGAGATAGCAGGCAGGCAAACATACTTACACAGACAGTATCTGTCTCCAGCACTAAGGGCACTCCAGTGCTCAGTGAAAAGAGTAACTTTTTTTTTTTTTTTTTTTTTTTGCATTTGAGCCCATGGTAAAAATTCTGGAAATGCAATGGTCGGGTTGGGTGATGATCAAGTTTGAAATCTTAAGAACTGAAATTGGATCCTGGAAACAGGGACAAGTAGGCTGAGCCAAGGAACAGCGATACTTAAATTAAGCAGATATTGATTTCACTGAGGTGAACATCAAGTTTTATTGATCCGAGAGATAAATATTGACTGAAACATCCTCATCTGTTCCCTAACCCTACGCTGTTGTTTTTGCTCTGAAACAGTTTTCCTTCTTTTCCCTTGTCCCTTCCCAGAAAATATCTTAGACTCAGCTGCTCTAAGCTCGTGCTGTTTTTGCAAAGTCAGCCTTGTTTTCCAGCTAGCTGTTGTAAACATCAGAGACAGGAAAAATGGCTGTGACTTTATAAATCAATAAACCCCTAGACCCAACAGCTATTAACAAACTAAAAAGATGCTTGGAAATCCAAACAACCTCTTACAAAATAATAACAAAAGGCTCTGCAGCACAATCAAGTTCTTGGCTCCTCTTACACAAGAAATCTTTCACAAAAAATGTGAAGTCACTTTTTAAGAAAGTGCTGATTTTTGATTCTTTAGGGAAAAATGATTACCTCATTCCTAATGCTGTCTAAAACAGTCACTGTGACACTTTCTGTTGAAATGATGCTTTATTACCTTCACGTAAATAGCGGTTTACAAGGACACAGAAACTTTGCAAATAGTGGAGAAGTGAGTGTTTGGAGCGAAGGAGCAAAGAAGATAATATGAGACTGGTAAAATAATGAAATGATTACTTTTGAATTATACAGGTGGGTATACCTCTGTGTTAATGTGATGAAAATGCAAACATTTTAAACTACAAAAAGCAGTTACGTGGTTGCAGTGGTCATCTGGGAAGTGCAGGCTATATTTGAGGAAAGAGGAATTTTACTATGGATCTTGCATGTAATTTCAGTTGAAACAGTTAAAATGTACAATGTTCTGAAATAGTTTTCAGGATTTTAAAGTGCTTAAGGTTCTGCATGCTGCACATGGAAGACTGTACAGAAAGGCAGATTATTGAGGATCATATGGTAACACAGAAAGAAGGAGGAAGAGAGAAATGGCTACAAATTATCTCCCGGCAAATTCTTGCCTTTTGAATCACTGACTCATTTTGTGTCGTACTGAAAATACCTTCACATTGGATTTTAAGCAGTCGGGAAGTCCGGAGGCAGTGAGACACACTGGCTTTCACTCTGTGGACCAGGTGGAAGTCGCTTCTGTTACCCAGTTAGTTACTGTTATCAGTTATCTCTGATCCTCAAGTGTCTGAAATTGTCAGGTTAGGCAGGTAATGAGAAACATAAGTGGAATTTAGACCTGCGTTATGAAAATTTACAGAGATTTCACCTTGGCCTAGTTATTAAATTGCTTATTGGCTTATTTCACCATGAGAAAGTGTAGAAGAATGGCCCGGATGGAAAAGGGTTGTTCATAGCACGCTCCCAGACAGCAGAAACTTTACCCCTGGAAGAGTGGTTTGAGGATTCATTGGCTCTTTGAGCTTGCAGGACGAGTTTTGAGCAGAGCGCCCAGAAAAACTCAAACGTGGAGTAAAAGAGCCCGCTACTCAGAGAAATAAAATAGTGGTTTTGGAAAGAGCGTGAGATGGAATGCCCCAGTGGAGTGCTGGGAGAAGTTCAGTCCATCTCGGCAGTAGGGAATAGGTGTGATTATTTTAATGGCTGGCTGTAGCGCTAAGTAGCCATCTGTATAGACTGTTGGGGTTTTTTTTAAATGTCTCTTTCTAAAAATAAATAAATAATAATTGGTTGCTGTTTAAAATAAACAAGCGGGACCAGGCTGCTGTCCCTTGACTCTGAGGTCTCCTTTTTAGCGAGTGGAGGCAGCGAGAGGGACCGCGCAGGCCTCCTCCGCGCTGGAACGCAGCTCTGCAGGAGCGGGGAGATGCTCTATACCCCGTCCCGAATTAGGCCGGGACTTATCCCCTTCCAGCCTCACTTCACCGTTTCAAGCATGTTATTTGTCATTTCTGTTCTGTTTTTGTTAGATGATACCAGAGCTAAAATTTCTCTCATGGTGCACGTAATATGTCATGTTGGGACTTACCACTCGGACACTGTACCTGCTTGTTCTTTAAGAGACGGCATTTTCTGCTCAAATCTCTGCACTGGTGATTGTTCAGGAAGAGAAATTTTGACAGAAGAAAACACTCAGCTTTCAAATCTTATGTCAGATTTCCTTCATGGTTTTCTCATCAGAAACCCCCCAATTATTAATTGCTGCCTTTCTGCACTGTAGTCATCCCTGGCATGAAAGCCCCAGAATAGCTTTGCTTTTAATGTCATTTTGTCAGAAATGTTTTCTTTGTGTGTGGGGAAAAAAATCTGCCCTGTTGTGTTTTCCCAGAGAGCATCTGGCTTGGTTCCTGTGTTCACCACTTGCAGTTTTTGTGGCTTAATTATTGTTTAGGAGTGATGGTGTGCTGCTATACGTGTTCCTGTGGAAAAGGCTTTTTCGGAAAATATTATTCAAGCAAAGGGAAGGAATCCCATTTTAAAACTCACTTGACATTTTCCATGCAGCTTTTCTGTTTGATTGGCGTATTTAGTGTCCCCAGAAATCATAACATGAGCTTTGTAAATGAGAAGACTGCACTAACAGAAGTGACATAACAAATCAGGTGCTGAGGAATGTGTCAGGCTTGCAATAAATGTGGTAAAAAGAGAAGAGATACAGTTTTAGCAGAATCATGACTTCCTAAAACTACTAAATGCCTGAAACAAATGAGTGCCCCTGAGTATGGTCATGAAGTGATGAGCTGGAAGTAGTTCCCATCACCTCCTGCTTAAAATTCCTTTGCCCAAGGTAAGATGGGAAGACTTCGTTGTATCTAGCAGAACTGGAACAAATTTTTTCTTATCACTAAACACTGCTAGCGCCTCTTTC
>NW_010564015.1:9496-16608 GCF_000687285.1 Phaethon lepturus
AAAATCCTGAAAGTAAAATTTTTGTTCCTCTCAAAATGATCCAAAGTCTTGGAGACTGACATCTTCTAAACGTCTATAAAAACTTGGGGCTTTTCTCCCTTCTCTCTGACATCCACTTAAAATCTCACCTGCTGAAAAACAGGGTTGCACCATCAGTACATGTGGCAGCGCCAACAGCCAGTGCTGTTGCTTCTGCAGCTTGTCCCTTAAGGGTGCACGATCAAACCAGGGCAGGTTGAAAGTCACTGCCGGTCATTAGTGGCAGAATTTTTCTCACTGCTTACTGAAAAATGTGTAGTGATAACTTGAGACCCTTAATGCAGGTAGGATTTCTCTTCTTACCAAAATTTATGTGTGTGTATGTGCACACAGTTGCTTTGAGAAGAGGAAAACTGGAGCCTTGCGTACAGGTGTGCCTGGCACAGAAGCTAGAGAGATGTGGCCTGAGGAGCACAGAACTGTTAACCCTCTTTCCTTCTCCTTTGTCCTTGTGAGGTTTTTTTTTGTTCTCTTCTCATAGCTTTCCACCTTCTGTGGAGGTGAACGCAGGGCTTCACCCAGGGTGGCCTTGCAAGCCTCTGGAGAGCTGTGCAGGGAGAGACAGACTGCAGGAACATACTGGATGCTCAGGTGATCTCAAAAATCATAGGATTAGTGTTAATTCGTGATGGCTGGGGGTTTGTATGTGTAATGTTCAGAAAATGTAAATGCTCCCAGCAAATTTATTTCATAGCTCTTTATTTTATCGGTCTCTTTCTTCAGCTGCCTAAAGCTTCCTTGTTTTAACAGGGCCATGTCTTTTCCCATGCCTTCCTGCTTCTTCCTTTCATGACGCTTGCTGATAGAAAAAAAGGAGTTATGGCATGGACAGAAAGTAAAAATATTATGGAGGAAGGTGTGCCTAAACAAAATATCAGCCCAGGGAAAAAAACAGTAAGATGTGTATGGACATGGGTCTCAAGGAAAGACAAAATAGAGGACGATTATGAGTAGAATATTATGGAGAATATTATGAGTTTCTCAGCAAATCAACAGACATTTGTAAGTCATTAATTAGCAATTTAGTCATTATTTCAAAGCAGAAGGCAAACTGAGTTGGTTTCTTGGCAGTGTAGCAAAAGCGTAGAAGATTAAATACTTTTAAATTAGGCATTAATGCTACAAAGGTAGCACTGGTTCTGACTGTTGCCTTGAGATCTTAGATACATTCTGCCTTTTTTTCCTAAACTGCTAGGTTGCGTGTCAGACACAATTTTGACTCTGTTTTGATGGAGGTCACCACAGATGCTTTGAATACACAATCATAAGTAGAACCATGGAGTAATGGAAGGACTCGTTCGTAACGTCATATTGTGTGGGAATACCTTGTTGCTGGTGTGGTGTAAATCCATACAGAAAATTCAGATAAAATGTGACTTTGAAAGTTTGAAATACCATCACATCTATTTCTCGTTTCCTCCTGTTACTATTCCTGATCTCATACCATCTATGTTTCTATGATCCTGAAAGCAGAAAAACAAACTGAAAAAGAGAGAAATTCTTCCTAAATTTGAGGCCCCTCGAGAGCAACGGGGATCTTTCAAAAAAATCCCGTTTCTGTGAGGATTTGAATACATTTCGCAGACCTAAAAATAGAGTGATGTATTTCAAAAAAGGATTCAGCGAGCATCTAGCCTAGCCAAACAACCAACCTCTTGTTAGCAGCTGTGTTCTGATAGATCTCCATGGAACTGTTCTAGCAGTACAGATGTAATAATATATATTTCGGGAAATGTGTCTGTTTTTAATTATTCTGGCTCCTTTAAGAGATCCCAGCAAACTCTGAATGTTGGATGGAAAGCACCTTATGGCTGCACAGTTTGCTGTAAGTTCTAATGTGTTTTATCAACATTTGCATAAACAGCACCCACAGCCAAAATCAATGTTGGGATTGTAAACAGTGATCCACCTTCATCCCGGGGTAATTGCTTTATATAAGAAGGGGTAGGTACTGTAGTGATTTTTGTTTTGTTTTGTTTTAGTCAATTGGACCAGTCATGTTTGCAAACTAATTTTGCTATTGGTTTTATTGACTGTTCTTCCAGTATTTCTCCCTTGGCAAGTTTGCTCCTGTGCTTAACTGTTAAAACTAGTCGGTGAGCTTGGAGGGTGAGGATACACCCATGCACCGTGTTTGCTTCCCGTTGTGCCCCCCACACTCCCCTTTTGACCTTACCGTTCCACTTCTGTCTTCCCTTTCCTCTGCAGGGACTCCTTAGCTCACCTTCTCTCCCCTCCATCGGTACGCTGCTGATGAAGCTGGAGGTGAAAGCAGCCTGTGCACCTGGGTTTACTGACTGCACACAGATTGAGTCTCACTGGAGAGCTCGATCGCAATGGTTGTGCACGGGTTGCCTCAACAGTTCCAGCTCTTTCAAGAGTACAAGACAGAGTTGTACTCTTCTGCTTTGTATCGCAACTCCCGCCATTAAGGACAACGAAAAGAAGGAAATTGTTGTGTTACTTGTCTAGAAAAAGTGGCTAAGCTAAGTCTCATCTGTGCCCTTATGCTGCCACAATTTCATGAGATCTGTCTTGAAATTAGGATGGGTGTTGATACACAGTTGAAGTTCAATGTATTGTTTGATAGTCCACCATAGAAATGATATTTTGGAGCTACCGAGTCACCAATGCAGTTATTTCTTACATTGTAGTAGTTCTCAGCTGAAACGCTTGGAAAGAACAAACTCTATTTGAAGCTAATGGCTCTTTTTATCACTGTTAAGTCACATACAGCTGAACATGAAGTGCTTGGGTAAGACTACATGCCTCACAGATCTGTTCTCACAAATTGACGAAGTGAAGAACAATCTCGTATCTCATTCTTTGAGCCTAAGAAAGCTAGTAAGTTGAAAACTCTTGTACCATACCTATTCTTTTTTAATGTTTTAAACCACTAGTTCTCTCCTACTTGCATCTTCCTCCCAAGGAAATGCTTTCTGAGATGCTGCAGTGCTAATCGTCATCATGCAGCCTTTCCAAGATGATTTCTTTTGCTAAAAGACAACACTGGAAGTCCAAGTTAAATGAGTTAATGTGAAGTCACGCATTAAACAGTGCCATCATAGCCTGACTGTGGTGCAAAACTGCATATATGCACTTCAGTCTTTATATTGTTTTTGGAATACCGACATACATAAAAACCATAACAATTAAAAATAAGTCATATATAAGGTGCAGTGGATTTGCAACACTGCTACAGCCTGTGAGAATACAGAGTTGATCTCTTTGGAACAGTGAAATCTCTGTTTTACCTGAGGATTATAAATTGACCAGGCTTAGGTTTCCTTTTAGTATCTGTGACGTACTGTTCAGACATACTTTTTTAATCCACTGATGTTTTCATGGTAGGAATAGTTGAGATTTTCTCATTCTTGAATATACGTGAATCTAGTGTCAGTTAAGTCTTGACCAAGATCAGAGACAAAATGTTCCAGGTGTGCAAACATGGACCAGTAACAGTGTTTAGTTGTTTTAAAAAGTTCTTTTGAATATTTTCATGCAACCTTATTATTATTGGTTGCTACTAGCTCTAGCTAGTATGTGTTTGTGTGCAGCTCCTTTTATGAAGAAGTGTGTCAAAGAACTTTTTAGAATTTTATGCGACCTAAAGCTAGGGTTTTCTTTATTTGGATTTTCTAAATAGGGGGAACTCGGTGTCTTTCTAAGATACAATTCTGTCAATTGACTTAATAAAAATGACAGAAAATATTACCAGAGGAGAAAGGTAAAAGGTATCATGTAGGTTTAATGGGAATAACTGTTTACTGTGCGTAATGATAACTTAATAAAAATATCTGAAAAAATTTCCATTTTGTGTGCAAGTTAAGGAACTATGCACTTTTAAACATGAGTTAAAGTTTCCAGTTAATGTGTCTAGATGGGAAGCAGTTGTTTATTATTCATAAAATAACATATTAATGATTCTCTGGTGACATTGGCAAATCTCTTTGAATCTGAGAGAGAGATTTCCAGTGGGTAATTCCACCTACACAGGAGTCAAAGGAGGCTCTGGAGGCTCCTGTTCCTCTCCATTGACAATTGAGAAAGCCAAAATACGTGGCTCAGTCTGGCAGGTTCATTTCTGGATGGTGAAAGTTAGGGGACGTGAGTCCTGTTGTCTCTGTGATGCAGATCCTTATATACATTTAAACTAGAAAGCAGATTTTGAAGTGAGGATTGAGCCCAAACTTCTTACATCAGTGTGATGGCATCTCACTTGACAAACCTGGATCTAATTAAGAAGCCTGCTGCTTGCTTGGGTTTTGAGTTAAGCAGCCTTACACTTCAGAATTCTTTGCAGTTTTCCTGGGCTCAGTTTCAAGCTTTTATGGCTTCTTGCTTTCAATTCCTGACTGTTTCCCTCATTTCTTGATGATGGAGTTGTGCCACATCATTAGCTGTAAGATGTATGGTTGTAAATGTTCAAAGAATGATGGATTTTATTATGCTGCCGACACAGCCATGTTGTGGAGGCTGTCTTTAATACATTATTGATGCTCTAAACCATTATTTTTAATAGCATTGTGCACTGGCAGGAGAATACCAGTGGCATGGAAGCATAGGTGAAGATGATTTTGGAGCAATAATCCGGTAGGAAGTCAGTCTCTCTGAAGTGTCTGTGGTTGAGCATGTGCACTCTTACGTTGAGCCATTAACTATTGAGAGAAGATTCACTGCTGGAAATGGATGGAGAATAGTTTGACAACCCTTAATGAATTACCATATCGGAAGAAGTCACATGGGTAGAACTTGACATGGTAAATGTTTGTTGTTTGTCAGGTTTACCTAAATGAAGTCCCTGTGGCCATCAAGTGTCAGACATTGTAGGCATGTGGCTTTGTTTGACTGAAGTGGTTCATGCACCGTTTCCTCCTCTGCCCATGGTTGTGGTTTTTCCCTCCCTCCCCATAGAAGCTGAAAAATTAGTGTCCTTTCCAACTTAGAGTCTCTCTAGGCAATTCCAAATCTAGAGTTAACATTATGCCACCATATCTCTAAGCTTGGTCTCCTAGGAATGAGGAGCTTGCTTTCCAATTTTCAGTTCTCAGAAACATAAATTTCCAAACATCTTCCTTGCCAGCATGAATGTTAAAGTGGGTCTGGCCTGTACCCAGGGGTGAGTGCTTGTGATGTGCTACTTCCACGGGGAGCTCTCAAAGCCTGGGAGATGACTGAAGGGGAGCCAGGTAACACCCTGGGTCTGGACAGTGAAAATGGTGTAAAAGAAACGTGCTGAAATTTTTATTTTGGTACCTTCTTTGGTACGTTTGGTACCTTTGGTACCTTGGCTTCTGAAGTCTTCTTTAGTTCACCTCTTGAAAAGTGAATACAGGATTGAACATTTGTTATTTACATGCATGTGTTTATAAGTACAGAGAAAGAGAAACTCTGCAGCCTGATATTACCCAGATGACATGAATCTGTTTCTCTCTTGTTCTGTGTTTTTAAAGAGAAATTCAGTCCTCTGCCTTGAGCTTTTCCCTTCAGAGGAGAGAGATCTCCCAAAGGGCCGGTAGCTGTCTAAGGCTCTGTGCCTGCACATGAAAGGCAAAGGGAATGGGGTATTACAGACTGCTGCTTGAGCTAAAAAGAAAAAAATACAGCAATTTCCAGCAGTAAGAGTGCTTGCAAGCTCTGTTGTTGGCCAACCAGTTGGATTAAAGAAGCAGGCAGGAGGACCAGGCTAGATAATTTCCCGTGCTCAGATTTGATCCTGTCTTCTGGCTGATAAATTTAAAAAGCTAATGCATTATATAGATTTTAACGCATGTTCTCATCTGATCCTAGTAAAGACAACAGGACAACTTATCTTAACATTTAACACCGGGATTTTACCCTGTGCGTTCCTGCTCTTTTACAACAGTAACAGAGGTCCTGAGATTGCAAAACATCTGTGTAAATGTGATGCTTAAAAAAGTCATGAATTCTAATAATTCCTACAAATACATCAGGCAGTGAATTAATGAAAGAACATAATAAAATAGGCAGATGAATGTCACTGTTAACGTTGCTGCCGTTAGCTCAGGGTTGGGTTATTCAGCTCAAGTTCAGGATATGTTTTCTTCAGGCTTTTTGTCTTTGTTTATAGGGCTGCCTTACGATTACACCGTGACTCTTCACAAAGTCTTAAGTGTAAAACTGTACTGCTTCCCACAACTGCTCTCCCTTACGGCACGTAGTTGTGCCAGCTCCTCCTCCACACAGGGAGCTGGCAGCACTGCTCCCCGGTTACATCCCACCTTTCTCGGTTAAGTATTAACAGCTTGGTCAAGTCTGGGGACTTTTCCTCCCTTGGTACAGATCAAGGACCTAGTACTGAACTGACAAGACTTCCAAAATAAAAAGAGAAGTATTTTCTCTAGTGGTCACATGTACTGTCAGGTGAAGGATAGTTTTACATTTATAAATCCTACCATTCACCTGTAAATCTGCTGGGCTCTGTTCAGGTGTTAATGGTATTTATACTATATATTATACTATCTATTTAAAATTTGTTTTTCCTTGACCTTCAGAAAAGCAGTCAGAAAACATTTTATGGGTGAAAATACAGAGGTATAAGCCAGCTGCTACTCTTTATTTCTTTTTCCATGCTTGTCAATAAGCACCATATTTGTAACTTTTATTTTCTTTATTTCCTATTCTGAAACTCTTTTCCAGCAGCTTTGTTGTTAGATTGAGAACTAGTGGAGTTAAAGCAAAGTTCTTGGTGACTCAAAAGGAAAAGAAAAGCCTGGAAGTAAAAACTCCTCATTGGCTGAAGTCAAAAGGCAATTTCAGGAAGTTTCTTATGTTTCTAATGAGCTCTGTCCTTTAAAAAGCTGCCTAGGAAGGCTAAAATCAAACCATGTAAAAGGAAAGCAGCTGAAAATCCTTGTGAACCTTTGGTCCTCAAAAAGAAAGTAGCCTTCACTCCATCAAAATTGCAAACCTTGACCCACTGCTGTTGTATTCTTTGCGCTTCTATATATAACTATGAAATATTAATTATAATTTCTACCCACCAACAGTGTAACTTGCTTCAAAAGTAATGAAATAAAGCATCCTTATTGCAAACAAGCAAAACATTTCCT
>NW_010564015.1:16623-19148 GCF_000687285.1 Phaethon lepturus
GCTGATTGATTTGCTGTTTTAAATTTAGTGCTGTGTAAAAATGTTAAGAGTCTATTCCAGTGTGAGCCAAAACAAATCTGGAAATTGCAGAATTTTTCATAGAATGGAAATTCTCTTATGATGAGCTCTTGTCCTGAGATATGGAATCCTTAAAGAAAAAACAACGGAGAGGAGAGGGAAGAGAGAGGAGAGAGGAGAGGAGGGGAGGGGAGGGGAGGGGAGGGGAGGGGGAGGGGAGAGGAGTATGGATTGTATTGCATTTATTGTAGGGTCTCAGGGTTTTAATATACTGAATTTAGTTGATATAGGGAAATGAAGCTTTAGATCAGTTTTTCATTAGGTTCTATGTATTCCTTGCATGAAAGATGTTCAAACATATCATCAACTTTGGCCTTAGATCATCTTTACTCTTGTTTAAAAATAAAATAATCTTTAATAACCTTGGGATATATTATATGGACAGAAGAATGTATTTGTCAGCGTGGTATTGGGAACAGTCCTCTAGCTGGAGCACATGACTGGTTGTATGGGATTCCCCATGAAAAACTAATGGGTTATTACCTAAATACTTGTGGGTAACACTTCTTCACTTACCTACCACGTCTTTAGGATACAGGAGGATGATTCAGCGCCGTCACACAGACGAACAGTCCCTGATTGCACAAGCGACCCTATTGAAATTATCCCCCTTAATGAGGATGGCAGGGCTGAACCTCAAGGAAAAAATCAGAGGGAAACGGAATCTTTTCTAACACCTGGGACAAACTGCTCACAGTTGCAGCACTGCGGTTTTTCTGCATTTGTATGGCCCATTGATCTTCTCCCAAGGGGAATGACATTTTAATTGTGTATTCCCCCCTCCCGTTACCTCCCCAGAGGAAGCTGCTGCTTCTTTGCCGAAGGACTTTAAGTTGTCTTTGTCAGAAGAGGTTCTTTGTTTTGTTGCTACGATTCTTTACCTGTCCGGTATCCGATAGTATTTCTCCTGGTATTGGTGGATAAGTGGCTCTGGTTTATGTTGTTAGTTCAGGTGCCAGTGTGCTTAAGCAAATAAGCTTCAAGGGATTTTAGCTGAGCTGCAAGAAACCAACTCAGGCATTTGCATCTGTGTCATGGTAAATCTGCAAATATTAATTTGGATAATAAGGATGATGTATGCATGGAGAATTAGGCATCAGCTGTCACATTTGAAGTTATATTGGTGAAATATCAGGGTAAGGGCAGTATTTTTGATTTTTTGGAAAAGTGACCCCTATTTTGAGTGAGGGACTTCCTTCTGGTTTTACCTCCTTCTCTGTTACCCAGAGAAAGCCAACATGGAATTTCTGAGAGATGAACAAGAAAATCATAGCAAAAATCATGTTAGCAAATCTTCTGTTGGGAAGGGGAATTTCACTGAAAGTATCAACCCAGTTTTAGGGATTTGAGTGGGTGACATTAGTTCTGAAACTTGCCCTTTACATGTTTTTAATTCTGAAATGAGCATTTTTTCCACAGTTACCCTCTCTGTGTTTTTTCCCCGCTTGTTATTTTCTATTTCTATACATAGCACGAAGTGTTACTGTTAGTCTTTTCACTTGTGAGCTGTTCTACTAGAGCTATACATTTAAGTTTGTAGCATGGGTAGTTTGTAGCAAGTTTGTAGCAAGACTGTGGTGGATTTATACTCAGTCCCTACCTGAGTCAGTAAGAAACAGCTTGAGGGAAAACTGCTCATTATTTCTGTGTTTTTTGTTCAAAAAAACCTAAAAAGCTATCTATGAATTTTTTTAGACCAGGCCTTTCCTTGGAACAACAGTTACCTTCATTTTTGGAGGGGAGGAAATTCCCTTTCCACTTGTTGTCAGTGGCGGCGCATCTGATTGTGAAGGGAGTGAGTCCAGAAGGCGAGGCGCCCTATAGCGTGTGGATAGCTTAACCCCGGAGGCTTTCTATACCATGAGCGTAATACTCAAGTACCGGTACCAGCTGATGCTGGCTCTTGACCGAGGAGACAGGTCCTGACCAAAGGTGAAATCTGGCAAAGAACAGAAGTTAGCCCGTGCATTATCAAATACATTCTAAAAGACTTCATTAGCTTGCCGCTATTCATATTGTAATCTGGTGATTACTTTGTCCTTTTAAATTAGTATTCAAAGGTGGAAGAAATTAAAGGCTAGGAGTAACGGTCTCGCCTATCTTGAGATTTTCCCAGCTTTCCAATAGGCACTGGTTACACACGTGCTCTGAGAGGTGAGCAGGGCTTCAGGAGTCAGTGGGGTGCTGAAAAACGAGTATCAACTTCACTTAAGATAGCATTTTTCTACCCCGCTAAGTTGCCAGCATATCATAGATGAGATTTACTTTCCTCCATGTCCTTCCAGGGACTGCTCTGAACCTTCCTGATACAGGCTTTGGCTGAAAGGTGGTGCCGTCTTGAAATGTCTTCCTGGATTCATACCTGGAGCTAGCAACAAGTGCAATCTGAAGATTCTCCCCCCCCCCCCCCTTTAAAAAAGATTTTTATTTTTGAAAAGCACTTTTTT